>NW_017256404.1:462629-478230 GCF_001594055.1 Mycetomoellerius zeteki
ACACACACACACACACACACACACACACACACATTTCTATACAAACATTTTACATGCGTAGATTATATACATACAATATACACATTACATATATATACTATATTTGTATATACATATGTGTAAGTATATATGTATGTATGTGTGAGTATGCGCATACAGGCACATAGTGTGCCTATATCCGACTCCTTGGCAATAGAGATTGGAGAGAATAAGAAGGAGAAATAGAGAAAGACGAAAAAGTCGAATAAGAGAAGAAGAGAGAAGCAACAGTGATGGATCGTCCAATCAGTGCCGCGAGATGAAGCACGAGAGAAACGGAGCGAGCGAGGAGGCGAGACCAGAAGAGAATCTTCTCCACCTATGGCACGGTACGCGATGGACGATGAAAAAAGAGAGAGACGAAAAGCAACAGAGAAAGGGAGAGGTCATGGTCGGGTCGGTCTCTTGCTAATCGAAGAACACGAGGTGGCCCTGTGTGGCGGCTGGCTCCATGCGAGAGAAACTCTACCTCGGCTATTCTCCTTCACCATCACCTATCGCCGGGCCAGCTATTGTGTAACTTGTTCTCGACCAGCAATGAATTCTCTTCCGCAAGGCCTACAGTTGTGATCAAACTTCTCTGACATTATCCGATAAAGTCCTAATTAGCTTGTGTTTTGAAATCGTTTACAATACTCAAATATTTTTTCTTTTTATTTTTGCAATATTTCTATTCTTTTAACGATATTGTTTATTTTATAATAGTCGTTATTTCTCTTATCATATCGACTGATGTATTCTATACTAAATTTAAAAATAAAAAAAATGAAATATTGCAAATTTTAAAATCATTTTCTCATCTTCGCGCGCGCTAAAGAAATTTATTGCGTTGTATTATTAACATTTTTGAATATCTGTAAGACGTAATTATTCACAAAGCAATTAATTGTTATTGACGTACGTTAATATAGTTAAGAAAATTTACCAAATTTTGAAATTCCGATGTTTAACTAAACTGTTGATTACGTAACTATGCACATTTGCTTTTGGAGTAACAACAGTGTACCAAAGAATAAGACAAACGGAACTGCGGTCGAAAGGGTTGAGCCCAAGGGTCGCGAGCTGCGAGGTTGAACATCGCTCAAACTACCGCGTACAATACCGACACGGAGGTTGTTGGAGATTTACGTCACGGAGCAGCTTTGCGACGAATGATTATATACGCGGGACACATCACAAGATCTCCGTAACGGCGAAGCGTAATGATATAATCAAATATTGAATAATAATAAACTTTCTTTCATTATCATGTTCCTTCATGTTATGTTATATATATATATATCTCTAATGATTATATTGTTATTATACAGGGTGTCCCATTTTAAATAATACATTAAGATTTCTCGAAAACTATGGTAGATACGGAAAAATGTTTCAAACAAAAGTTGTATGGTTCGGAGAGGGACATAAGAAGGTATCATTGATTTGACCTTGGGTGGCGTCGCCAAGGCCAGGTCAAAGTCACGTCGATTTTTTTAAATGGAATCCTCTATTTTTCCTGTAGCTTACCTCGAGAGCTTTTCAAAACACTATATAATAAAATATTTTTCATCAAGTATTTTTCGAGTTATAAGACTCGAAAGTTACAACACAGTCGGCATTAGCATTACGGAAATTGTTCGACCGACGGCTAAAACCTCTTGAATGTTGTTCAGGATCATGTCCTGGATAACATTTGTCAAGCTCAAGGCCATTGGAGGTTGTACCTGTTATTTTCATTTTTACGTAAAAATGAATTTTTAGTGCAAAAATAAAAATAAGAGGAATAATCTCCAATGGCCTTGATTTTGACAAATGTTATTCAGGACATAATCCTGAACAACATTCAAGAGGTTTTAGCCGTCGGTCGGGCAATTTGCATAATGCTAATGCCGGCTGTAACTTTCGAACGTTATAACTCGAAAAATACTTAATGAAAAAATATTTTATTACACTGTTTTGAAAAGCTCCCCCTCCGAACCATACAACTTTTATTTGAAATGTTTTTCAGTATCTACCATAGTTTTCGAGAAATCTTAATGCATTGTTTAAAATGGAACACCCTGTATATAGTGATTAGATTATTATATTATGCTATGTATAATGATTTAATTGGAAAAATCTTTTTTCTTTTCAATTGCAATTATCATTTATATCACTTTTTACGCAACCGTTTTTTTTGTTTTTCATTTCTGATATCGGAATTAATAATATCATTTAAATATTATAAAACTGTTAGACAAACCCGAGTCGAAATTTTACTCCTACTTTAAACCTTAGTTTTAGGACATATGTAGACTCTAGAGATTCATAATAGGTTCTAATCTAATGAATTGAGCTCCTACGTTGAGCCTGTAAGTGGCAGTTATCGGAAAATTTCCTATTTTTAGGTTCAAAAGAAGTTTTCTAAATAGAAGCTGGTAGATTAAGTAATATTAAAAGAGGTCCTATTTGATTGTTTAAGTATCAAAACAGGTTTATTAATTGAAGTTGAAAGAGATTGAAAATAGGATTAAAATTTCGACTCGGGAATGCAACAATGCTTTCATCGATTGAAAGTAAAAACATTTGTTGTATGTATGATCACAAAAAGTTTCTGTTACATTAACAATATGATATACAATTGATATCATGAATTCAAGATTGTATACGATATATGTATACTACCGACACAAATCAAGTGTTTTAATCTTTAAATAAGCTCATATTATAGATGCAAAGAATTCTCAATTTGCAGTTTTCCCTCGACTTTTGTATTTCCAACAAAAAATTTAGCTTAATTATAATTTGCTTAATAATTCAGCATAACATGTGTAAGAGAGATACGTATACCTATATCATATTAGTCAAAAAAGTACGAAATGTGACAAAATGTGTATACAACTTGAATGATATATACGTCAATTCTTTCATCACCCATAGACATCCGAAATGCACTGCGGGAGATTGAAAAATGATTTCCTAGCAACGATGTAGCACGAGTTACGCCACTGTGCGTAGAGTGGCGAAAGAGAGGAAGAGAGTAGAGAGGGTGGCTAACAATGGCCGCCAACCAAAACATCCGATAAATCTAACCGGCCCGGACCTCAAGCCCCGAGGGGTTTTAAACTCTCTCACCCCAAACGCCGACGCGGGCGCAACCCTTACATTACGTTACACACTCACGGAAAAGGGAGCCATGCCGTGTGGTATTGCAGAGCGATACTGGGGGTGGCAAAAGGGTGGTAGCGGGTGGTGCACAGTACGGCGGTTCTATGCGATGGAGACGGGGAGAAGAGAGGGACGTGATGTGCGACCCATGAAAAACCAAACCGAGAGAATTCCACCCGTTCTCCTCCTCTTTCACCTCCGTTTCTCTAGCATCCACCCCGTTCCCCATCTCGGCTAACCTCCTTCTACCAGTAAACGTAACGAGATCTACCGCGCACGGGCGGTCGTGTACTGGCTCTGACGAAATTTCGACGAATTTGTTTTGTTACCGCATCCTAATTCGTTTTGCCCCCTCCCCTCTTATTCAAAGCTGCGGTCGAAATTCCGGCTCAACAAACGCGCGCTCGAAAATTACGATGGAAACGGTATCTTACTCATGCAAGAAGACTTGAAATAATTATCAGAAACAGAATTGTTGTTTTGAAATAAACTTTTATTTTTCATTCATATAATCAAATATCATACCGATGATAACTTACTCTTTAATAATAGTCAGAAATACGAGCTATTAAAGTGGGAACAAAAGAAATTGGAATATTCTTCAAGAACGACCGTAACGCATACTTATAACTTATAACAACCGAAAAGAATCGCTACATCGATTAAGATACGCCATTTTTAAAATGTTGTTATTCAAAATAACACAGACGACATTGGGAGATGCTTTCGTTTCCGCGCTCGTAACAGATGAGCAAGACGGAAATATGCAGTCGGGGAAAATGAGAGGTATGCTAATGTCGACGCAGAAACTCGACTCTCACCGCGTCGTCGTGCAACGTATCGAGAGTTAAACGACGCCTGGAATCTCGGGATTCCTCGACAGTCGTACGTAATCAAGCGCGTCCCGCGCGAACATCTACGATGTTCTGTGCCGAGCTGAGTGGCAAACCGCGTTTCCGCGTTGAAGAATGTCGATAGCTTTCAACTACGCACTTAAATGCGTCCAAGTTTGACGTGCTATTTGCTTAAAAAATATTAAACCAAGGTCATTGATAGTTAAAAATACAAAAGAGACTGCAATGGAAAGAATGAGTGAAGCAGATCGATTTTTCGGTATATTTTTCGTACAATATCTACTTCCCTAAATGAAACAGCAAAAGGATTATTTTATAGACGGGGACACGTGCATCCATGGCAATTTCCATGTTTTACATCGATCTAGTGGCATAAATCGCGTTCAATTCAATTTGGATACAATCTTGGCACGCCAAATTAAACAAATTTCACATTATGCAATCGTTATCGAATACTTTTCACACGTATCGGAACTAACTCGATGCTCCTGAACACACGGAAAAAAGGATTCACGGGAGACTGCGCGAAACGAAGGTGCATGGAAACGAAGAAAAAGAAAAACCCTTTCTCCGGAGCGGTCGAGCCCAAGTCCGCCCCACCTTTTCTTTACGGATCGGCTCGAGAGAGAGAGGAGCAAGAGGAGCAGCGTCCGCGCGACCGCTTACTCACTCCGTAGGCAGAAGGAAGAGGTCCAGATGAGAAGAACGAGGAGAACGAGGAGAACGAGGAGAACGAGGAGAACGAGAGGCCAGAAAGAGGGACAGACAGGTCGGCCTGAGAGAGGAACCCGCGGCTGCCATGGTTACCGTCGCATTCCCGCCTCGCCTCGTTGCCATGGAGATGGCGGCACCCTTTCCCTCGACTCTCCTCTCCTCTCCTCTCTTTTCATTCTCTCGTTCTCTCTGCTCCGCTCGCATGCCGACCGACACTCACACTCGCGAAATTCCGTCCTCCTTGCTCTCGGGCGCCAATCTTCTCTTCGACGACAAGGGGCGACTCACTCTCTCGCGCTCACTTCGTCCTTCCTTCGTAGAGGATACTGCTGTTCCACGGAGAGAGGGAAGTCGAAAGAGAGGAACAGACGGAGGAGACAGCCCGCGAACGCATACGCATGCGTGATATTTGGTCCTTCGCAATATTGGGGCTTGATGCATCTCCGGAATGATTCGATCACTTATCAAACGCGAGTCACTCGCAACCTCATAATATACTCTTGCACGATGTTTATCTTTGGAATTTGAGAGGATCTTGATCCTCTCAAAAAAGGTCGTTTGCACGATGTCGTTTGACACAGGATTGCGCACGCGTAAAAACAAAGAAAATGTAATATTGAGAAACTTTTCATTTCCATAAAAAAAGCTTTTAATTTAATCATTTTTTTTTGTTAATCTTTATTTTTTTTTTTTTTAAATACCGAGAACTTCAATTTATATTTTACATATATTCGATATCAACGATTAGTTGAAGATCGTGATATTGTGAGTTGCACTATTTTTTCGAGTTTAATTTAGGAACAATTTCCAGTGAGATTTCTATAATTTTTTTTATAGTACGTAGTGTAGTGTTCATTAATCACTGCCAAACTAAATCATTCGCGCTCAAAACGAATGAGATGTAAGCGCTCTATTTCGTAAATCGTAATTCTGATTGCTCGTCGCGTCACTCGATATCAATATTTATTCAGCGTACAGCGTAGCGAATGCCCGAGGCCGATTAAAACTTGTTTATGCGGCCAACAATTCGCTCCTCCCCCTGTACGAAGTGTATACATAAAACGGCGCATTCCTTTTCTTCGTTTTATTCACGGCATGCACAGTTAAAAATGACTGAAGATTAATTTGGACAAATAAAAATGGATTTATGCTCAGCAATGTCATTACGTACAACTTTATATTTTGCATTGTACACTTAAAAAATATAATTAAAAATATTAGTAGTTAAAAACATAAATTGCTTCTTAAAAATTGTAGAGTTATGCAATCTTTGTAAAAGACAATTAATTTTTTTAATTACCTCATTTGTATTATTTATTTGTTTATTCAACTAGCGTTTTACCATTAATTTCTGCGCATAATCTGATAAAAAAAAAGGCACAAGTGTAACAATCGTACAGATAAAATGTGCAAAGAATAAAATGCATAAGTAAGCATAGAAAAAATTATAGAATACCAAAATACATACAATTAAAATAAAAAATTATATTATAGAAGAAAATTTTCTATAGAAAGCGAGCTCTCAAAGGTCTTGTAAACATGTAAATGTGTGAAAAAATGTTAACACATATTATAATAATATTAAATAATTGTAATTATCTGGATAACTATTATGGCTAGAAAATTACCAAATGATATTAGAACGTATACTAATAGAAGCTTTCCTAAAAGGCCTTAAATTATTTAGCGATGTGTCGCAGATGACTAATGGGGTATCATTTTAATACTTATAAATATATATATATACATGCACTGTGTATCTAAAACATTTTTACAAAGATCATTCCGACACAATCGCGTTACGTGCAGGATGAAATAATTGAAATTATAATAATATTAGATGAATATCTTTGTTCAATTTCATAGAAAAATAGAAACCGATTGAAGAACATACAAGTAATAAATGCGCAAAATGTAAAAATTTTAGATTTGTGTAAAGAACTCGACTTACCGGGACTGCCGAGGAAGACTGAGGAATAAAGGACACCACGACGCGCGTCGGTCGCCGCGCGTTGCGCGTCCGGAGGCGAACTCCATTCCCTACGAGGACACCATTTGCCTGAAACATTTTTTTTTCATTAAAATTATTACCATATAATTATAAAAAAACTTGGTTTTTCAATTATAATTTGCTAATCTATCTATTTACGCTTTAAACATACGTATTTGTAAGAGGCACAATCGTGTTAGAAATAGTTGTCATGAATTTTGCACTTTTAGCAAAAAAAGGATAAACGTTAGAGAAAAAGTGCATACGTGTATAAATTTTCATTTACAAATCAGATAATTGTTTACACGCCTTAAATGCATTAAAATAAAAAAATTGGCATGAATTAACGGATGGAATTAGAAAAAGAAACTTTTCAATGGATTTGTTTTGATAAAAGATAAAATATCGTCAGTTACGACGTCGCAATTAAAATATAGTAAAAAAATCGTGCTGATAATACGAAATAGCCTGTTCTCGTGTAAAAATAGATGTTTTCATATCGATTCTCGCACGAAAACGTTATGCCAGCGTCATGAAGAAAAAGTATGCAGAAGGGGTATATGAAGGAAGCAAAAGATTCGTGATCGTTGGCGTCACGACTTCGACCAAAGAGATTCTATCACTGTGTTCTATATGTATACTGTTATAATATTTTTATTCTTTTTTCATCAGGTAGCATGCGACGTTATCCCTGCGATTTACTTCGCCAAAGTAAGAATAATCCTACAGTTATATATATATATATATATATATGCTGATTATAACTACTTAAGAGTGTGGAAAAGCATTTACGTTAAACTATAACCCGGTATTTACTCGACGGTTACATATTACATCTAGTGTAATATTAACCAATGCACTATGTGAAGCGATCAAACGAAAAAGTGTCACCTATAAAAGTATTATTTATAAAAGCTCCCAAATAAAATTAACAAAAAAAATTTATTTCTTATTTCTTCTTTATGTGCGGCTACACAAATTCGGAGAATTTTCTATCTTCCAACTGATTTATCAAGCGGAGAGCACCACTCGCGACTGCAGTATTGCAATTTTCCAGATGCGAAAATAGGAAAGGTATCTACTTTATTTCCAGGGAGATCCCGGCTGAATGAGGATACACGGTAAGAAAGGGTGGCGCCGGGGGATAAGAGTAAGCCGCGGAGCGAAGTAATTTCACACGAGAGAGTAGGGTCTTGCTGGGTGAGAGGAGATCCCGCGGAGCTATAGTCTTATCTCGGAAATATAGCGGGCACATCCCCCTGCGAAAATTATATTCTTGGAAAGCAGAAAATTGCTTCGCTTCAGCCCGTTCTGTATGAGCGTGCAGTCCACCGATATTAAGTTCTTGTAACGTTTTTGCATGCAATCAACTGTTATCATAGATACCGAGATTAATTTCAAATAATATACGCGATCCTTCGTAGATTCACTGACGATTAACTTTGAATATCATTTTGAAACTATCGTTCAATTGGCTTAGAATTAATGGATTTAAAGACAAATCCAACGATATTGAGTATAGTGTGCGTTTAACTCTAGATCTTACGATCACGACACGATCCGTCAGTTTCTGATTAATCGAAATGACAGGGTTCTCTCTCTCTCTCTCTCTCTCTCTCTCTCTCTCTCTCTCTTGTATGTTCTATGAAGAAGTAAAAATGTACAACGCCTTATCGTATGAAGTAAAGCGATGTGAAAGATTGGAGTCATTTAAAAAACTATTAAAAGAGTACATGATATTTAATGTTACTTAGATTTAAGATTATTGTATTGTATTATTTTTGGAATAGCTAAGAAAGCTAATAAAGAATCAATCAATCAATCTGGGAAGGTGATTCGAAAATAATGATTATTCCGGCACTAGGGACAACCGAAATCGCGTTAATAACAAGAGGTTAACGTTCCTGAGCAAATCTATCGAGAGATGAGCTTTTCTTTATTAACATTTCGTGTAAATTAAAGGAATAATGAAAGACTCAATGATATACAAAACATAATAAATATACACACACAAATATTCAAAACGCGTTATCGATTCGACGTGGGATATCTCGTTGCAGAAGATCCCGTCTTTCCACGCCGCGGATAAGTGAATAAACAATATATCAGGATTATTCAAAGTCATTTGCTCGCGTTGCCGACCCATTACGCACCGCCAGGCTATACGTCACAGCCATTTCGAAGTCCTCGGAGGCACAGGTCCTTTGGATACCTGTAGAATCCTAGGCTGGAGGTGGGGCGGATAGATGGAGATTTATAGCCGTTAGGAGACAGGGTGTAATCATACACATCGCCCCATCAACTCTGTAACTGTGATTTACCGTGGGAATTCTAAAAAGTTCTAGAGTTTCTACCATATTTTGACCCAAATTCTCTGAATCTCGGTATACAGCTATGACACTGTCGTATGTCAAATCTAGGTACCATTCACGAACGTACAGTTACGAAACACTAAAATCGTTCTATTTTCAGACAAATGAATAAAATAAATTTTACAAAGAATCTTTCTTATATTCTAATAAAACCATGGAGGTAATGGGTTTAAAGCAACATGAGTTAAATCATGACTTCTAACTTGAATGTTGTCAAAGTCGCGCGACTTTATGTCCGTATATAATTGTTGCATCTGACAGTGCAAAACGTTTCTTTAGAAGAAAGATTCGTTAAGTGGCATCGAGTGAGACGTCTCCTTTGAATGATCACCGTAGCTAAATTGCGGGTTAACTTTGGTCTAACGGGTTCGCGTGGTCGCGACAGTCATGCCACAGGGCCGAGTCATGTATCGGGCAAAGCCCTGGAGGAGTGAGTACGATCGGTGGGAGGTGGATGGACCATAATACGACGACCACGTCATCTTCGCTTGAAACTGAATTCATATAGCCACGCGCGACGCGAACTCCCGCTATGGCTTTATTTTTGCACCCAGCAGCTGACGGTTATAAATTGGAATGTAACAGTCGGACACGCGACGGACGCCGTTTGTTTCTTCCTTGCGTCGACAATGATCTTTCCATGACTAATTTGTTTCGACAAAGGTAAGTTCTCCTTGAGCCACGTATATCTTATATCTGTCTTTTCGACAGTCATTTCAAATTCGTGCAATGCATCACACAGACTCCCGGAAGTCCTCGCTGAATTTAAACGCCATTTAAAAAAATTCTAACTGTTACATGATTTTGCGCAATCATCGATCCGAGTCATCCAGGTTGTGACAGAGAGATTCGGAGAGGATCTTCAATGTCGGTATCCAGCTTTTCCACTCGTAGAGACTTGTAGCGGATGTTATAGATAGAGAGAATATAGGTACGTACCCAATAACCCCATCACGTCGGGGATGCTTTCTCGGTATAAATAAATCAATATAACTCGCTTCCACCCTTAGACACCGCCCTCTTTCGCCGTAAGGAAGTGACGTATGAGGCTCGCATCTTCAAGGCGAGGGTTGAAGAGGCCACCCTGTTATTTCACAGTTAGGCTCGTCCCTCTCGCTCCCCTCGAGCTCCCTCAACCATCTTTCTCGTCGTCTTCCACCATCCAGACCGACCTGTGCGTCCCTAGTGCCGCTTCCAAACGCGCACGAGTCCCTCGGGAAGCTTTTGTCCTCGAGCTGTAAGCGACTTCCTGACAGGCCAAGTTTGCACCTGCTCTCCTTTTGGCTCGTCGGTATCTCTCTCTTCTTCTATCCATCCTCGACATCTCGCTTTCGCTCGTTGTTTCGCACTTTACTCTCCCTTTCTCTCTCGTTTCGTCCTCTTTGCGAACTCTGCCTAACCTTACATCGCCCCACGCCACCAACACACCATCCACCACCCACCGATGTTACTGGCGCGTAATTTATTCGGGATGAGTATCCTCGCTCTTCGGCCGAAGATAATCCGTAGATCAGCGAGCTGGATAAGCCGAGCGTGTCGTTATATACGTCCGTCGAAATTATTTTCGAATAATCCCCGCCGTCGACACCTCAAACCCACTTATCTTAATTAAAATTACCCTCATCTAGTGGCTCTAGTAGTGCAAAGCGAATCGGATGTTTGCGCGATTTACGGTAAATCAACTCGTTCAAGTAATAGAGTTTGAATGACAGTTTCCTGTTAATAGAGTTCTGTGAACAGATGCAGGGAGATTATTGAAAAATTTCACGCGCGATTTATTAAATCGTAAAATTCAATAATCTGCATTCTTTTAAATATCGATACTTTTAAGATGTTTTAAAATATTTGTGCAAATTTCTGCAAACTCTATACATATATGAGCAAAGTGAATCAATATAAAAAAAAAAATTGCCCTTTTTCTTGATTAAAATCTATTTGTGCAGAATAAACGTGTAGCATTTCAAGGTTGTTGGTCGGCATCATGACGTCATTCCTATTTTCCATTTGTGAGCAGAAACACCGTCTTTCTTCGGTAAGTAGAGGACGACGGGTGGAGGTCTGCGTTCGCAGATGTCGGAGATGCCGAGTGATTAATGACGCCCGATAGACGTAATTTGTTGCGGCTTGCAAACTCGCCGTCTCTCGGTGCGTCTTTCAAATTCAAATTATTGATAAACAGGATGCTGTTTGTAACAGTCGGTACGGGATGATGTCGGACAAACCGGACGACTTAACTAAGCGCAAACGATATAGTAATTAATTTTATACATCATATTACGACATTTTTTAAACGTAGCAAACAGAAAATTTTTGTGCGTCTAGCAGAAAGAGAAAGTTGTAACTCACATGCGATAGCACAGCAACGAGGAACTATATTACTAAGAATTATATATTACTATCATGAAATCATGTGCAGATATTGAACAAAGTGATAATTCGATTTGACTTAATCGCAACGCGTGTAATTGCTCAAGTTTTATACAGATAATAATATAATACGTTCTCGCTTATTCGTGCGCAAATTCGCCAGTATTACGATTATCACAAGAGCGGAAAAGAGTATGTACAAAGACGTGTAGACTAATACGATCAGATTGAAACACTGTATGGCCGTATCGACCGCGCATTATCTAACTCGAGAGAAGAAGGATAATTCTTATAAGCTGAAATAAAGATAGTCAAGCGATACGGTACTCGCTTTAATGGTCGTGCAGCTAAGTGTATACGAGTGGATTTCCCCGTCACGATCGTGAACGACGCCATCGTTTTGCAGCGTACGGATGTGCGATTATCATTAAACGCGTAATGGTAAGAAACAGCATAATGGAAATGGTCGAAGGGTCCTGCTGATCAACCAACGATAAGATCGAACAAAGGTGTTAACGTAATTCAACGACGACAGCTGAGAGCACCGGACTTTGCCATGCTACCCGCTGGTCGCGCCTTCTCTCGCGCGCGCGAGTCCACTTCCTCTATAAAACGTAAGTTCACAATTAAAAAAAAACACTTAGCGCATATGGTAATTGTGCCATCCTTTCTTCGTACGTTAAGCTCTTATCGCGCGATACCTTTGTCGAATGTTTACATATAAAAGTGCAAAGAGTGGATGATAACGTTCCAAAATCCAAAATTAATTGTTTCCAATTTCTATCAACAAGAGTAAGGAAATGTTAAAAGGATATAAGGAAATGTTCTTAAATAATCTTTTTCATATATGTATAAGTTTGAAAGACTTGAAACAAAATTTCTCTAAAAACATTATTTTACCAGATTTCTTGGCGCGGTTAGGTATATATAATTTAATTTTTAAAATATTATAACACACATCTTTATAATCTTTTTTTCATTATTATATCCATTTCTATATAACTTTTCTATATAAATTTATAATTTTTAAATGCACAAGAATGTTTTAATTAATCGAATCGGTACTCGACGATTATCATTTCGACGCGTCGACTAATAGCATTGCGTTCGCTTGCCTGCGCCGGTTAATAATTCGATAAAAATCGCTATTGATCTCACGGCACGGATGCTTGCATTAATATCGTAAATCAAACACTTAATCTTCAGACGGAAATCGATGTACCTAATAATGCTTTGCTTCAGTATGGGGATCTCACTATCTCACAGTAGATACATCGACATGGAATTTTGTTGTAAGAAATGCATTACTACAAAAAAATTTGTATTTAATCGAAATTTTTTTATGTTCAATATTCTATAGAAAAATATAATATGAAAGAGAGAGAGAGAGAGAAAGAGATATTCGCACATATCATTATCGCAATAAATTCCACAAATTATTGCAATTACCTCGGAGAGATGTCTGCAGGATCTCTCTCTCTCTCTCTCTCTCTCTCTCTCTCTCTCTCTCTCAGAAAAGTTTTTTCTCTCGCTACAATTTATCTTGCTGAAATTTCAGATGCAGTTGGCACCTGATGTCCACGAGGACATAATTAGATTAATAACATCGCGCACGGAGTTAGAGACCGCAATGGAGATGCTCACACGCGGAGAGGAATAGTTGGACAAGCAGGAGTCCGGTTCAACCATACATGGTAGACGGTTAGAAATCATGGTGAGTGACGTCACTACTCGTGACACGCGCCGGTTTAATTAGCGCTACAATGTCGAATTCGCGTGTATTATCTGTATGTGCGTGCCGGAAGGTGGAAACCGAGAAGGCGAGGGCCGGGCGCTGAGCCCGGATAAACCGCGTGCCCTGTTCCCGGTCGCGGAACATCCTCCTCTCTTTCTGGCACTCTGCCTGCCTAGCCGACCTCCGACCCGTTTCCGAAGCCCCGGGACCACGTTCTCCGAATTACCGGTCCGTCGTCGTCGTCGTCGTCGTTGCACCAGGCAGCGTTGCACTTTGCATAAATTCACGGCGAATCGACAGCACTTGACGTCCCCTTTTTGCCTATAGTCTCTCGTTTCTCCTCGTCTTCTTCCCAAGATCAACGATACGTAGAAATAAAACCGAGAACGTTACAAAGTACCACTAATAATTTACCGAGATCAATAAAGAGGAGAGAGAGAGATTATCATTTTTTGCTCGAAAAGTACTTATCTGTTCCCCTTCTACTTATACCTACAATAAACCTAAGTCAAAATTACTCATGCTAGAAAGATAAAGAATCAATACGGAGGAAAAGACAATAAACGGTTGATGAAGTCGAAATATGAAAATGACGACGAATCGTTGCGTGCTTTTATTCTCTTTTTCTCTCTTTGTCTTCAGTACCGCATACATCTCGTGAGGTCGTGAGTCACGTGAACGCATGTGCGTGCTGTGGGCATGTGTCGCAGACCAGCCACGACACATGGAACCGAGATAGGAGAGATTTAAAATGTTGCGGCAGGTCGGGAGGATTAAATGATGATAAACTATCTCAGCTCCGGTAGGCTGACCCTGCACGACGACTTGAATTACGGTCGTAAAACAAAACTACCCGATGTCAGGCACGCTCGACGAAACGAAAGACGTATTCGCACCAATCTGTCCGAGCGAAGCGCCGAAACGCATAATTATGTGCAGAGCTACTTGTGTGATTTTCGTCTCTTTTGAACTTTTTGCATGCAGCAATAATTGATAATTATAGGACACGTTACTATATCGATTATACGCTACGTTATAAGGCATACAGCGTGCTTATCGCATAACGACGACATTTTTCAATCACTATCGATATCTTGGAAATAAGTGAAATTTTGATAAACTTACAATTTGTGCTATTGCCATTGCGGAATGTTTATTAAATAAAAAGATCGTAATATGATTCGACGTATTACGATGCAAGATATGGAAACGAGAAAAATATATGAAAACATTCAATAGTGAACGCGAACATTAATTTACAGAGATTTTAATACGATTCGACATGTGATGTACTGCAAGGATTGAAGAAACGCATAAATTTAACGTTAAATTTCCCAATAAGTTGAAATCCTCGCAGTCAAAATCCACGATTCATTTCTCGCCTGGTTATACAAAGAAACTCGCGCTTTTCTAAACGCGGCAATCTACGTTGTAAAATCGCGGACCAAACGATCGCGATCGCGACTTTCCTACGTATGGAAATCACTCCGACGCGAATTTCGTTCGCGCCCATTTTGTACTCCTTTCTACCTTCGTCCCAATCTCTCTCCTCCCGCCATGTAGACGGGATTATTAATTCCCTCGTTAAAATCCGACCCGCGGCGTCGCCACGGTTTGTTATTTACGAACGAAAATTGTAAATACAAGCGAGCGGCGGGCGTATCGACGCGCAACCACTCTCGCGGCCGCGGGCAATTAATAATCGCATCGAAGCTAATTAAATCCGGAAAACATGCAAATGCACTGTTTATATTTCAAAGCGACGGTCGATCGAGTGCAACGACGTATCGACCTCGAGCGGAGGGGAGGTATTCGACGCTGGAAAGAGAGCGAGGAACCGCCCAGGGGATTCAAATTATGCATCAACCATAAAAATATATAAAACACGATCGTGTTCTATTGATTATTGCCTTATGACCGTGCATTGCATGTTAATAATGTTAATACAAGACCGCAAAGTCGATCGAAAAAAGATCGCATTCGTCCATAATGACATTTCGTTTTCAAACAAGAGCTGTCGATTCTGTCGAGTATGAGCGGAGATGGAAAACTTGTCGAATTCAAATCCCTGTTCAGAAATTCGGATACTTACAGAAGAAGCGGTCACGAAGAGAAGATTCATCACGCTAGGAATCGTGTCGCAGTCGTATAATCATTAGAAATTATCCGTCGGAGATCGCGCGCGAATTTTCCGACAACACAGAGCGTGGGTACGCCGCCTTACTCGTGCTGCCAGCTAACGAGCGATGCGGAAAGCGCCGGCGGTACCGTCGGCAACGCCGCGCGGCGGCGCGGCGGTGCGACGTCGCGTGAGTCGCGTCGTTTACGCGAATCACCGTTCGCTTTCGCTCGTCTCCGTTTACCGCGTCGCGCCTTCGTCTCTCTCTCTCTCTCTCTCTCT
>NW_017256404.1:478250-478557 GCF_001594055.1 Mycetomoellerius zeteki
AGAGTGTTCAGATGAGAGAAAAAAGGATGGCGCGATTGACGGCTAGGAAAGTAGAAAAGGTAAGTATGATCGAGAGAAAAAAAGAGAAGACCTCGGCGCTGACCTCACTGCGTGAACGTTTCTTTCCTCCCTTTTTTCCTCGTCGAGTAATTACGTCGTTAAGCGTGAGGCAATTAAGACGCAAGAAATCGAGCAACAATCACATTTACGGGGCTGCCGCTTCGCTACGGTGTATTGATCCACGACGGTGGCCGGGGGAGGGCAGAAAAGAGAGGAAAGAGCCAGCCCGTCGGTCGAGCGAAGCGGG
>NW_017256404.1:478615-692769 GCF_001594055.1 Mycetomoellerius zeteki
TCGAAGTGCTGCGCGCTGCGCCGCGCCGCGCCGCAACATGCCCAAGCCGAGATTTTTCTAGTCGATGTGCAAGAGCCGTTCCACAAAATTGAACGTATAACTGTCTTGGCAACGCGAAACTCAACGCTGCCCGCACATTGACGACCAAAATCAAAATTTATACCTCGCGCTTAGACCTAACAACGTTCAATCGTAGTATTGAGACTAAGAGATTAGACATTTATTATATGGAATATTGATACACATCTTATTGCAAACTTCTCTTACTCGGTGAGAGTAAGATTAATATACAGCGATCGTAATGCCATAAGCTTTTCTTTCGGTGCGCGATATCAAACTTCTGAATTAATTTACGTGTCGCGAGTTGTTAAAACGCGAAACCGGCGAGACACAAAGGCATACCGCCATCATAATCGCAAGATTTACCGTCGTCGATCTGTCGACAAATTCGTTTCACATTTTATCAATGGTACAATTTAACGATATACAATTTACTGTTCGGATGTAACTTAAATGCTATTCGTGTCATTTTGTTGTAAAATGTATTTAAATCTATTCGTCGAATATTAGATAACATTTGTATATGACTGTTACTCGCGTATATCTAATTTTAATAAATAAATGTATTAATTATTAATTACACTAACACATATTTGTACCCGGTCACGAATATAAATGGAAAGTTGTGATAGGTAATAATGATCTAAAGTACATGCAATTAAAAGTAACGCTAATGATTTATAAGTGCAATTCGAGCGTGATCGCGCGATATACTTAATAATGATCTTACGCTGATGTAATGATGTTTCAGTTTAATTAGAGTATAAGTATCTATATATCAAATGATCTGTTGCATGTTGAATTATATCGAAAGAATATGTTAATCGTTTTTACTAAAACGAGCTAATATATCGACCATTTAATGAAATGCGCTTCTATGAATTCGCCCCGTGTTATACGACAGGATCAAATTTATGCAGCAACTGTGCTAAGAGTACAACTACAACGGAATTACTTTACATTAATTTTATCACGAGCTACGATAAAGGCTAGAATATATTACGTTGGCTACTTGCTCCGCGATCATCTCCCGCATCTAAGTGCGAAACGCGTTCATTATCCCTTTAAATACGAATGTAAAACTATGGAATATCCACGCAGATGGCAAAATTTATCCCGCGTACAGAGCAACTTAGCAGTTCCTCCGATGAGCACAACGATTTTTAACGAGCGGTAACGAGCTCCTTTTCCCGCGCATAAAGATAAAGAAAGCAATGTTATTTATTCCATGTGATGTGCAACGCGCGGGAATAGCACGGATTTTTGTCGATCGCGTTTATCTGTGCCATTGACCGTGGCCGGAACCGTAACATTATCATTCTTCGTTCACAACACAATTTGACGAGTACTAACTCGAATAATTCCTATGATTCTTGCATTTCTTTGTACACGCGCTTTCACATTAATTCGCTCAAGCAAGGTAGAATGTTGAGGTTGATATTAAATTATGTTTTGTAATAAAGATACAAAGATTGCTTTTTCTAGTTCACATCTTCCATCGCTTTCTTCTAGAGTAAGAAAAATTAAAAACAAAATTTATAAAATTGTTTTTAAATTTCGCCCGACTATAACGTAATCCAAAGAGGAAAAACAAAGCATATGCGCGAGGATAAAAAAATGGGAATGTGTAGAAAAAGAAGCAATAGGAAGAGATAAAAGTTGGTGACAGTCATCAGCTGTTTCAGGATGCGCCTTATTTATAATGTTTCACTCCAAAAACTTAATGGTGACATTGTACCGATACAATATATTCTTTTATTTTTCACATAAACTCAATACGCACGGACAAAATGACGAGAATGATTAAAAACAGATAGTATCAAAGAATGAAAATTTCTGTCATCCTACAAGTATAGATGGTTCATGAATTTTCCAATATTGGCGAAATCAACGATGGCGATGAAATTCTGTAATTTACGATCCCTATTACCGAGCTAATTTGAATGATGCGAATTTAAAGCGTGGCAACAATGAAGCATACCGTAACACATAACTGTTTCACCCCTCTGTCGATGCGCAGATAAGTCAGAGGCGTGTCTCGCGAAACGCGTGCACAAACCTGTCATACGAGCGATACACTACGTTAAGTCACACAACGATTATCAGCGACGTAGCGCGACAGGTGCGCGTCGATAATACTATCGACAATAATTGCGAATCGTAGTCGATGGCCATCCCCGACGCGTTGATCCAGATCCGCATAATATATCGGAGTGATGCTTCCGCTACGCAGCGACGACGACAACTGATTCCGATCAGTGAAGTAACTCTCTGTTTTCGTAAAACACTAAAAAGATTGAAAACATGAAGAATGAAATTGTAAACAATTTCACATGAAAATAAACATTGTTTAGAAAGTAATCTCAAGAGTCTCTTTTATAAAAAAAAAAAAAGTGTCATTAAAAATGAAAGATAAAAATAAGTCAAAAGAAAATAAAAAATACGTGAGCGATAGAATATAAATTCGAGAAATGCGAGAATGTAATAGGAAGTAAAAAATGATTATGCGAAATTATGTACCAGACGAAAGGTTCATGAGCCGAAAATTCGTAATCATTTCTAAAGTCAGTCGAACTATATTTCGATGTCACATCGACATGGTAAAAGTTTTACGATCATAAAATGACATTTATTATTTTCATCTTCTTAAGATAGTTTTAAAATCGTTTACAGATAAGCGCTAAAAATATAAATGAGTAAAATTAATATTTTATACTATCTTTCATTCAGATCTCTCGTTTCTTACTATTGATATCAAAAAAGTAAAATTCTATTTAATCTAATATAATCATATTTGCACATATATAATCACAATTACATTTAATTGACAATACTTTTTTAATTATATATGTAATTCTGAAGTTTCACGAAACTTTGTTGAAATTTCAGAATTATAATCACAATTACATTTAATTGACAATACTTTTTTAATTATATATGTAATTCTGAAGTTTCACGAAACTTTGTTGAAATTTCAGAATTATACAAGTATTGTCATTCTTCAATTAGCAAGATAATAAAATAAATCTGAAAGTGTTAAAATTAATAGATTTTCATGATTTTTATGTCAAGTTATATGTTTGATGTCAAACAGTTGTTAAAATTTGTACATATTTAATATTAAAGCACAAATAATTATTTTGTGTTAAGCATAATATAAGTCGGGGAAATCGACGAGAAAAAGATGAAGAAATTAAAATGTGAATTATACCCCCTCGATTTTCCCGTTACGATGTAGCGACGGACGATTTAAACCGCCGTCCAAATGGACGATCAGCGTGGGATCTTCGGCAGACCACATAATCCGGATCACGATTAAAACGTGAAAATAACGTCGTTACGTCGGGAACGGGAACGGGAACGGTGAATCGTCCTCAATGCCGGCGTCCTGCCGGAGAGAATCACGGTCGAGCACGAAGGATGGAGACGAACGCGGGGGTGTGCAAAGAGGGGCAACAAGCAGCTAGGGTAACAGTAACGACGTCGACAGGGTTGGCACGGAGGGTAACTCCCGTCGGAGTAGTCCTCCGGCGGCGAAGAGGGATGGAAACGGGAATACGATTGGTTTGTGAGGGTCGCCATTCACGGGGGTCGCCGGTGCCGTTTGGAGTCTGCGCTCTTCCTTGATCCCGAGAGAAGCGTTTCGCTCGTTTCCAGAGAGAAACGAGAGGAGGAAACGTAGGGAGGCAAAGGACGTGGAAGATCCTTTTCGCCGAAGGCCACAGAATACCGGGGAAGGGAGAAACGGAGAACATCGCCGGCCGACCAACCGGCGCAGCTTGACGGACGTCGCGACGCCCTACGTTACCTTTATCGCCGACGCCCTTCTCCATCTCTTCTCTTGGCCTCCGCTTCACTCCTCCTAAATGGAAGAAAGAAACGATCCCGCAGTTTTTACGTCTTCTATAGATGCCGGATCGCGAGCTCCTTCTTTCACTTTCGACATCGCCAAATACGCGAGTCTGGAGATGTACTTTTTCGCGTTTAAAACGACCATTTCGATGAAAGAAGGAAGTATCTTTATTCTCCTGAAATTATATAAAAAAAAATATTCTTTCTTGTATGATTAGATGACGTGTCACAACTTTCTATAATACGATCATTTCTTATAATTAAAAAAGTCTAATATTTTTAATGGAACGATACATAACTAATATTATCACATGGTTGAACCTATCTTATTTCCATTCATGAACACATGTGATAACTCGTTAGACGAAACATAAAAGCTTCTGGTAGGTCAGCATGCTCTTGGCATAGGGTCAATGGTATGACGGTACACTTAAGATGTTATTTACGACGTCGTTTCACCGCTAATGTTTCGATTGAGGCAGGTCGGGTGCTTGCCCGATCTGTTTATGACGAGAACAAAAATTCCATAAGGATTAAGATACCGCTACGATGTAGCAAACAGGAAAAATAGAAATGTAAAGTGAAAGACAATGCACGATGTAATCAGATCCAGTGCCGTACAAAGCAAAATGCACTCTGCAGAAGTTCGCATTGATTCTTAAAAATAACAGCCTGCCAAAATTAATATATTTCTCAAAACATTACGATACTATTTTTCATATATATGTTCCATGTTTGTTTTACGCTTTAACCAAATCGAAGGCTGCAATGTTGCACAAAAATATCCCATTGAAGGTATAGGAATATTTTTAATTATGTAACGTAACATTTTGGCATAGGGGGATAGAGGAGAAATTTCTAGCGAAGAAATCTTATAAAAGTCATGAAGACAAATAATCTTCCAAAAAGGAATGTAAGTACATTTCGAATTAGTTTTTGTCACATTGTCATATAAACCTTGATATAATTTCACAGTTTCTGTGATTACAGAAAGGATTTAATGAGCAAAAGGGATGTAGAAGAGACAAGTAGATCTGTAAGAGAGTTAACAACAACGAGAGTTAACAGCGAAAAGAAAATAATTGAAACAATAAAACAAGCAGGAGAGTTACAGATGAAAATTTTAGAGGAAGGTGGAATAGCAGAAAGGCCACTATGTATTTAAATTTAAATATGATGCAATTTGAGCAAAATGAATAATAATTGTAACGATAGAGGCGAATGACTTACAAGGTAGGATACTGTCATCGAGGAGAGAAAGGCGGGAACGGTTTCATTGTCAATGAAGCAATATTCAAAGCGACTTGCAATTATCATTCTGTGTGTGTGTGTGTGTGTTTGTGTGTGTATATGTATATAGTGAATTATTTGAGAATGGAAAATGTGTACTTGTCTAAACTTTTTCACTATAAAGATTGACGTAGAAATGAAAGTCTTGAATGAACAGAAATATTCTAGAAATCTAGGTGCGGAAAGGAAAGTATCCGCCACTCGTTAGTAATTAAGCGAGTAATGCTCATTGATGGTTTTAATATAGCTCTCGCTTTTTTTTCCACATGGACCGAGTTCCAATTTTAATTTTTTATTGCGTGTCGCCATTAGTCGCATTTTCCCGGCATCGCTGTTTTATTGGCGCATCTACCGTTCTTTATACCACCAAGTGCACAATGCGACGCCGATTACCTGGATTATTTACCGCTGCCGGGAAAAGTTCTATAACGGACTCGCGTCAATAATGTAAATTCGACGGCGCATCCAACAATGAGTACAGCGCGAACGCAAAAGTTTGTGGTGTCGGTAGATACGAAACGTCACGGTGCAGTGAGTGACAGTTGTGACAAAGTTACGTCTCTTTAACCGTATTACACCGTATTGGTTATTCTGAATAAATCGCGCTAGCCTAGATATCTAGATACTTTATTGTCGCTTTACCTTGACATCACAGTCGAGTTTACAACTTTAAGCATTATCGTCAGTGACGTCTAAGTAGAGTTTCAAGTTGTTTACATCTTTTTGCACCAAACAATAAAAGATAGAATAATTCACATAAGATTAACATTATAAGACGATGAACGCGAAGCATATCGAAGCATATCGAACTGTGCGACATATTCCAGCTGACTAGAAAAAAGTTACGTAGCCGAAGACGCGTACGGATTCGTTATTATTGCTGGGTAGCAAAAAAATGCCGATGTTCGACGACGCGACACGGACGCAGCGTAACGATATCGAGGATGCGGCGAAGCGTTCCGCCCGCTAAAAACATGATCCGCGATATTATTCTGCCACGGAATATCTCTATTCAGCCGGTAGCGGTGAAAGAAAAAAAAGCGAAGCGGAGGAGCAAAAGAAAAGAACAGAGAGAGAATGGAGGAAGAAAGGAGACGGGTTGCGCACGCTCCGGCGCGGCGCGGCGTCGCGTCACGGCATCGGCCCTGTACACCAGCGTTGTACTGGCGCGGGCGGCACGACGCGACGCAACAATACGCCGAGAGTGAACGGTAGATAGGTAGATACCCGATTAATTCCCATTGAATGTCTTTATTGTATTTAATGCCCCGTGCGCACGACGGACTGGCGAGCGAGCAAATCGCTTGAGCAACGAAGAGAGAAAGAACGGAGGGAGACAAAGCGATAAGAGAAAGGTTGCGCGCCTCGCTTGCTTTGCGCAGTCGGCTGCCTCCTAGAATATATCGGTGAATGTAGAGGCAGATATGGTACCGGCTACGACCCAACACGAATACACACCGCAAATGTGCGTTGTGTCGGCTACGCGGACATAGATAGGCGGACGATCGCCGAGATATACAGACAGCACTGTCGGGGAACTCGCCGCGTTACATGTATATTTATAATATAATCGTGGATACCGATCTCTCTTCGCGTCGGAGGAACGAAAAAAAACCCCCCGGCACCAAGGTCGAGGGGACCGGAGCGGCACTATAACGGAGAGCACACGCGTAACGCACGACGCTTTTCTTTCACGGGTAACGCTCAAACGACCGTAAAACCCACTTCGTTGCCCTTCTTCCTTCGTTGAGAACGTCGTTTTTCCTAGCCAACACCGGTCGAGGTGCCAAGCGGTTGCTTCCGCCGCGAATTCCATTCCTAAATGTACACGTCAGACCTGTCGGATCGGACGATGCGTTAATTACTCGTCGCACAGTTCACGTTCACGCTATTCGTTGAGTCGCTATGGATCGCGTGATTCCACGGTGCTTGCCGTTACAGAATGGCATAACAGATTTCGAGCGATTCCTTGCAACATGAAGCACAGTATATCATTTTCATTAAATACTACGTATGTGGTGTTATTAAATACAATTAAGTTATTGTTATTAAATTATTATTAAACATTACACAATTATATATGTATGCGTATATATATATTTGCATTAATGAAAACAAAATATAGTTCGTAAAAAATTATATTTAATATAATAACGAATAAAAATTTTATAAACAAATATTATACAAAAACTGATATTGATTAAAAATGTTTGTATTATAATATTACATACTTTATTAATAGTACATTTTTTTAATCATTCTACATAATTTATTATAAAAATAAAAAATGAAATTATCATTTAATAAGATACACAATTTCTTATTTTATATAATATTTTCTTCTATGCCATAACAATACAAATGTACCAGGGTCAAATTAATTGAAGTAAACATCGAATAATTCGTAATCACAAAAGTAAAAATAGTGCAGCAATCGGAAAGATCTTAATTGTTTAATTACTTACATAGGAAGATGAACGAACAATTCGTTGAGTAAGATAATCGATTGAACACTTTTAAACGGCAAACCATACACGACAGAAAAAAAAAAATACGCTGGGTAGGTATACAATAAAAATTTAGAACCTTTTAGCCATTACCGTTGCCCGTCAAGAGCAGACAAATTTGGGAAATTTGCGAGACGAACTGCCGGGCAATTTCGCGTCCGCATACGGACGGGGCACGAGGGCTGTTTTCGGACCTATATAGATCTCAGCTTCGAGAGAGGGGGGGAAGGGAGGGAGAGAGAGAAAGAGAGACGAACGGAGAGTGGAGTTCAGGGTCGAGGCATACAGGTGGTCCATAACATAACAGTCGCTGCGTTTTATCCGGCAGTAAACTGGCGGCAGGCGCACTCCGGCTCTATGATTTAATACCCCAAACCCTTCCCTCCTCTCTGCGCGACCATCCCCTTACGACCGCCCCTCTTCGACTACCCTCTCCTCCCGGGTATACTGGCACCCTGCCCCCTCAATCCCCTGATTCTGCCCTCTCGACATTGCATCCGCGTGCTTGCACTAACCCAGTGCCGCGGAATGGCATTATCAGCCGGATGCTTCTATGACTGCATGCGGGTTAAATGGCATCGCGACGGGAAGCCCGAAGGGCACTCTAATTTTGTCGATCTGTCACCAGCCAGCGAAAGTGTTTGTCCGCGGAGTTAATATGAAGTAAAGTCAGAATAAAGAACAACAAAAACTGAACGAAAGGAAATATTTTGCATTTATAAAATGTTAAGATTAAAAATTTGTAATTAAGATAAATAATTTGTCTTAAAAATTAAAAATAAATTGAACTGATTTTTATTTATGCACACATTTTTATTTATGTATAATTGTCACGATGATAGATTTTCAATATTTTTATTAAAACGTTTAACCGTAAAAACATTCACTTGTTAATGATTAAATTTTTTGTTTACATCACAAATTCATTGATGGTGTCGTTGTGACATTTAAATATCGTGACAGATGTTTTCTTGGCGGTAATTAGCATTTGTGACGACACTCTTACATTGGCCGATTTAATTATCTTGTATATTTTTAATTATCAACATCATAACTTAATTACATACATAATTTAACTGAAAAACCAATTTCTATTAGATCGACATAAATCAAAATGAAATCGGAGAACAACTCAAGCCTACTTAATGATTAAAAATTAACGCGATATCTTTTCGATCGATGACTCGCTCATATTTTGTTCACGCCTATATACAGAGACACAAGGCATCAGAGATATTTTACAGTGGGTAAGCTGCATAACTCGAAGCACGACCACCGCAGAGGCTCCGTAACTCTGTTAATTCATATCCGGAAAGTTGCTCGTGATGAGGGTGGGAATGGTGGATAGAGCAACTCGGAGGAGGGGGGGATTGGAGATGGGCGGAAGACGAGGCGGTACGGGAGGGGTCGCAGATGGTAGGTGGTTGGGCCGACTGGATGGGCAGAAAGAGAGAAAGAGAGAGAAGGAGGGAGAGAGAGAGAGAGAGAGAGAGAGAGAGAGGGCTGGCTCAGCCGGCACGGTCGTTCAGGAGGTGGACGAAGTTAGAGGAAAGGGGCGTGGGGGTTGGTTTCCTTGCCTGGCATCGAGGAATCGATACGCCGCTGGGAACCTAGCGCCACCAACGCCTCCGACGCCCTACGTCATTGCACCCCAACGACCGAACCTACCCCCGGTCCGCTCCACTTCGGTCTTCTCTATGGCTTGCTGCTTTCTCCACTACAGCTCGTTCAACTTCCAACCCATAACCCATCTACGAGATCTTCGAGACGCGCAGACCTCATTGCTCTTACGCGTCCTTCGTTTCCCCATTCGCAAAACGCTCCGGAACTACCTAAATTGCATACGAGAACGCTCGAAACGAAACATAAAAATGAGAATTATATGTGAAAACTTTGTGAAAGATTATCACAGATTATGAAGCAACAATGTGCTTCAAGAACAGTTGTTGAATTTTTGTACTAAACAGAAAATTATATTTGAGACAAAGTGTGAATACAATGAAATCATATATTGTGTTGGTTCAATCAAATAAAATCCAATAGAATTAATAAAATCTCAAAAATTGTATATATCATCTATATATTTTACAGTGGATTCTCAAATTTAAAAACAACAATCTAATCACAAAGCAAGATTAATGAGAGTTCAGTGTGCATAATAACGCGCAAATATAACAAACTTTTTCTCCTTTATTGATTCATACACGAAAAATTAGAAGAATTGTAGCAAAGGTTTCATTACAGATTGAAATATTTACAGAAATATTATTTTATCACAATTTGTCTCTCTGTACATGGCATATAACTTAATATGCTTAATATTATCATTGATTTGTCTTCTAAAAGATTTAATACATGAATGTACAAGTTCTTCAGAATTTCAAGCAATTAGTTTTTGTCGTCCATAATATAATTTACAACGCGTAAAATACATCGAGAAGAAACTAAAATCGAGTCGTCGCGTTAACATCGCGTTCGAAATTTTGAATGCCTTGCGGCATAATGGCGGCAGCATCTTGTGTCGAGGAGTACTTATTAATTTATGCAATTGCGTGCATCATTGGACGTGCAAGATAGTTACGTGCAACCGGGTACTTCCTCGCATGCAATTTTAAAATCCATCGAGAGCCAGAGGGTTCTCTCAGCTTAGGATAACCCGAAGAGAAAGAAAGATGGACGAAAACGAAGGGAGAGAATTGCGGAAAGAGAAACAAAGGTAGAAGGAGAGAAAGAGAGAAAGGACCAAGTTAAAGAGACATCGAAATGACACGGCGAGCTAAACTTCTGGCACTTCTCGATGCTAATGCCGCATTCGCAAGCGTGGTAAACGTCAAGGCTTTACGAGAACTTGATGTCCCTTGTGGATTTTGTAACCACGAGTTGCGACTTTGCCTCTCTCAGTTATTCAAATTGTATTCGTCCGTCCTGTCTGGCCTGCGATGCTCCCGTTATTCTTTCCACTTCGCTTCGCATTTCATGAAATCCAGCCATCAGTGAAAGATGACACGACATGGCGGATGCGAGAAGATAAATTCCAGATTTGGGATAATTCCCGATGTGATCGGAACTTTAATCGCGTTTGGTTGTCGAATTAACGTCGCGCAGCGGCATTGCGATAGTGAATGAAAGCGTGAAATATTCACCGAGGTTTCGTCATCATGAGATTAACATCGATGCGCGTAATTAAAAAATATTTGCTTCGTGCCGCAATTTTGTGTATCGATATAATCACGCGGAGATAATGATTTAGCGCGGAAAATGTAGTAATGGGGTATCATCGATTTATTCGGCTACTTTTATTGGATCGATCGGACAGTATCTCGTTAATTAGAAACTACTGCGTATCGGATGGAATCGAGCCGCGTATTAGCTATCGCGCGCACGAATCGACGCGCCGACGATGCGGATTAATTAACGTACGGATGCGCGATTTAATTTCACTTGCGCTATCAACTGGTTTGACGCGCGAGAAATTTTCCCAAATTTGGCTTTCATCCACTAATACAATCTGCACTGATGATGCGCCAGGCCGAAATAAATATTTTGTATAATGAACGCGCGAAATTTCTGATCGATTTGAATACAAGAATGAAACTTGTTTATATAAATTTACGGGTCATTACAATTGTGATAATGGACCGAAGTTGAGAACCATCCCACTCACGAATGTATAAGAGACGAATTGGTTCACAAACCTCGACTGACCGGTACGATTTAGCTTTGACCCAGTCGTAAAAGTAATGGAACGTAATGCTACGGACCGCCGACTAAATAGCATGTAATAGCAAGAGGTAGCTACCATGAGTAAAACGTGTCTTCCAATGTCAACCGCGTCATCATAAGGTAGTAAACAACAGGGAATCGTTAATTAATACCTTGTTTTCCATCACAATTTGTTTTGCGTTCAACCGTCTCGGCATTACGACAGTCGCGTGACAACTCCATTTATACAGCATAGTGGAATAACGATTGTCAAGTCACGTCCTCAAACGAGTTTTACGCCATATGCATACGATATCATTATAGCCTATGCTACAACGGTGATTAGATAAACAATCGAAACGCATGTGAAATCAAAGTAAGTAATATCATGTAGACGTGTAATAGAAAATGTATAGCATTTGCATTTATAGAAAATTTTTATTTAATTTAAATCGTAAAATTATTGAGTTCGTTAATCATAGGATTATTCCTATCGTCCGCGTTTCTTATCCCTTATCACTCTCATTTTTTTCTATTCATCGATAGAACATTCAAATCAGAAAACAATTCTACAATAGATAATCCCGCATAATGTTATATAAAAGTCGCAATTTTATTACAATTTCATTCAAATTCCTTTTGTGTTCTCGTCTCAATCCTACAACAGTAGTCTCACATTTCTCATTTGTACAGCAAACGCCTACCACATCCTTTTGATCAACGGTTTTGAGAACACTTTCATAACTTACTAAGTTAACGGTGACTTTTTCTTAATTCTTAAATAGAACTGTACTTCAACAATCATATATTAAAAATTGAGAAAAAATTATTATATAATGGCTATAATAGATAAATAATAATCCATTATGTTTAGATACATTGCAGACAGTTCTATTCTCACTGCGTAACACCATGTTTTGTAAAAAAATACGAGAAAAAATGTATCTACCGCTTGTTCCCGTCACCGTCATGCCAGAATTGGTTAAGACATCACACTTATCCAAAATGAAAAAAAAAATTTTTTAAAAACAATTGTCAAAGAGCGAAATACGCAATTCGTCCGTTTCGCCGAGCCATCCGTTATAACGACATCGACAGACGCGCGAGAGTGGAAAGATCGGTCGTCGAAACGGCAAATCGATATGTCGTCGATACGACGTGACGGGCGTGTATTGTCAAGCCGAAAACGGTACATACGCACGCACATTTGCCACGTTCGCATACGCACGTGCGTTTACGTCAATTCTGCAGCGTTCGCAAACGCACCCTCGTTATTCGCTCGTGCCTATTTTGTATGTAGTGCACATACGCATGTGCGCGCGCGCGATTGGTGGCATACATCATTGTGCGACTAATTTCCGTGATAAATATTTTACGGACGGCCATTACGCGGGGATCCGCGTGTACGTGCGATATAAACTATGGATGTGACTGCGGTGACGGCTGCATCGTCCGCGGGGAGGGCAAATAGTATCCACGAAGGGACAGGGTACCCGCGGCGACGCAATAGGGTGTAAAGGGAAAAGCCTGATGCCCATAAAATTCATCCAATCGCATCGTGGCAATATGCCTTGAACGATAGTATATTCGTTAACCCCGAGACGCTAGTATATGTCAATATACAACACATATTTCGCACAAGTGTTTCTCTCCTTCACATATATATAGTTTTTATACTCTTAATGACATAGAAAAGAAAATGATAAGTAAAAATAAAAAAAAAATAATTATTTAAATTACAATCTATGATTTAATTATATTCCTGTTAACATTACATTGCTAATAAACGTTAAGACAAAAAAAGGTCGTTTAGCTTCTGTTAAAAAAAAAAAATTATCAAATTCTATTTTATTTCTTAATAATTATTTCTTAATAATGTGTGCATTTTTTCTTATTACAGTGTTTAAATTAACTCGTTTACAATATTTTTAAGAAAATATTACCCATAGAATCAATTCAGAGTTGAATACAATCTTGATGCGTAAATATACTAACGAACATTAAATATCTTTTTTAAATAGCGGTTCTTCATTGATACTTCGCTTGGATGAGATCCAAGCGGAAGACGGATCAAAGGTGACCACGAGTGGTTCACTTCGAGACATACCGACGACAGGTGAATTCACGCATAATGCTGAGAGGTGACTAAAAAGGTGCCAGGCCCGTATGCGCGTCGTTAAGCGTGTGCCTATCGCCTCTTAAAAAGACCAGGCATTCATGGCGGGATTACCGCGACGAATCATTGACTATTCAGGTGTTCGTCCTGCGAGCAGGTGGTATCTCGACTCGGCGTCTGCAACGCATACGCATCGAAAGGGTGCTAAACTAGTCGGGGCCAAGTAAACTTACGTCCAAGTATATTTCATAGAGTTGCTCGTTTTCGAATTTCATTTATAGGCAATGAAATTGTCTCTTCTCATTCGTTTCGTTTGGCGCAGCAATGGTGCTGGGCGTCGCGACTATCTAGATTATCTGCAGCACTAATTATATTAGTGCTGCACATATAATCCGTTGTTCTATATATTTAAATCAGACCGTCAGTTGGACAACTGAATTGTTCCTAAAAACAGTCGACGATCATATGCGCGTGATTGCCGCGAAAGAAATTTGCTAAGTATACAGCGACAGAATAATGAGCAAAAAAGTAACATGCGAGTCTAACACTTGCTGAGTGTTATACCATTGCGGACACGCCGCAGCATCAAAGTGAAATCAAATTTATGCCCCGGCCGTCCGGGAAGTCCCTAACGAAACTTAAATTAGCTCGACTTAGCGGAGAATTTAGGAAGCGGCCGGGCTTGAAAATTTACGTCGCCGAAAGTGAGTCGACGACGCGGAAGGAGGGCAGAAATAATGCGGTGCTGGCAGCGGAAATCATTTTTCCAACCCATCGAATTTAATACGCTGCTCACTGCTTAAGAGCGATAATATATTCGAATTATCGAAGAAAAGATCGAAAAAGATTTGTGGTCGGAAAAGATCTGTTGGTAGCATGCGAAAACTGAAGAAAACAAGAACATTTCTAGAGAAACGAGCGAAAATAATAAAGAAGTAATCGTATAGAAAGAAGATTATAAAGAAGACTCACGTAATTGGAGAAAACAATAATTGAGTTCTATCGTGTCTACGGAATTGAGTGGCAAAGTTTTGTTTCTCAAACCTTTCTCTCTCTCTCTCTCCTCTCTCTCTCTCTCTCTCTCTCTCTCTCTCTCTCTCCTATTATACACATACAACGTTATTAAACGTCTATGTGTTTAGAGGTTTACATATATTCCACGTTTAACAGATAGAAAGATTTTACAGATCTTCTGACATATAAAACATTACAACATATATTTCGATTAAAAATTCATCACTTATATTGCTATATTAACGATATATCTGTAGTATTTATTAAATATTTAATATTTGTTATCGCAGTTGATACAGTAAATCATTGGTATTTATCCAGTATAGAATCGTATATAGCCAAGTCAAGATGATGTAGCCGTTCATTATTGTTGACTAATAGATATGTAAATAAATCATGAGATTGACGTAAATCAAACGCAAGAAAGAGAGAGGGGACACTTTTGTCTTTCCTTCATCCGTTCTTATCTCTCTCTTCGATGCGAATCACCATCGATTTGCATAGATGTGTAATTGCCAATCTCATTAAAAATAGTTAAACTTGACTTTATATAAGAAATTCACAACGGACTTGTATCATGAACGCGAGAAACATACGTTACTCTTTTTCATTCAACCGTGAATCTTGATAGTAGCTACCCATGAAAGTTTACGTTGACCATCGTGATACGATAGGTGGATAATCTATCAGCGATAACTTGAACAATCACATTTAATTAGTTCAGACATGAAACATTTAATGTTGTTTTTTCCTTCAACAGATGCAGATTTATATATAGATTATAATATCGATCGATAGCGCGTACTAACCACGTGCAATCGATTAAAGTTAACTGCGAAATATTGCATGCGCTTATGTTGAGAACGAAGAGGAATTGATGCGAAATCTCATCGCGCAAAAGATGACTTCGCAATATCGTAATATATTCCAGAACAGTGCGGAGAAAACGAGTTTCCAAGCAAGTTACTCCTGTCGATGCGCGGACTATAACGGGATTGAACGATATTAAATATAGGCCTCGGGGAGGAAGCCCCGAAGTCACACCTGCGGGTGGCTTCATCCCTTAGGACATCGGCCGGTTCGGTTGGCAAAGCAGGGATTACTCGTGCTAAGAGGACGTGCAGGGCTTCGCGCCTCATCGTCTGGAAAATGGCTTACTGCTTACATTTACCTACCACTTGCACCCTCTGGCCATTCGACATCCTATATGCATTCCTCCTCTTTTGCGATTGTCGAGACACCTTTATCGCGCATCATACTAAGAGTATGAATAGATCCTCTCCTTGATGCTTGATCCAAAAGAGACAATAATAAATGTACATTTATGAAAATATAGCTTTAAAAACAATATGCCTAATTTTATCCTTCACGATATAACTGCAAGAATTTGATATCAATGGTAAAAAGCATCACTTTTATGAATGAGAATAAGTCGTATTTCGAATGAATATCGCAAACAAACCATTTGATAACCCTATTAATAGAAACTGAATTGAAACTCAATAAATGTTCATTCGCGAAGCAAAATTATATGACCAGAATAAAGCAGTTCGTAAGCTATAGTAATGCATTAATAATTCCAAATTGATTGTATTATTCGAATAAAAATATCCCGCGAATGTTCCATTAAAGCGACAAATATTTCTCAACGCTTTAAGCCGATATGTATAAGAACGCGAGACAATATTCAAATAGGTGCCAATGTCTTTACGAAAACACGGAATTATCAAGAAAAAAAAATTGCAAATTTATTGCTAACGATATGTCGGCTATTACATAATATCGCAACATCCTTGAAACGCGTTCGCGCCAACTAAGCGGGAGAGTGATTTATGCGCCTTCGGGTATAAGGAAGAGGGACGGAAGTGCGGAGTATTGGGCTTCCTATTCCCGCAGGAAGAGCTATCCGGAGGCTGCTCCTTAACTCCACTCGAGTTGGCTTCACCGCTGCGTTACAACCCCGAGCGTTCACTTACACCCCGTGAACGAGCCCACGGACACACGCGGACGCGACGCGACGCCGAAATCGTTCCTTCCGTCTCCTTCCACGAATAGACGACCATTACCGTGTGTGCTTCATAAAGCTTGGCCACTTCACCGCTCGAGCGGAGCATTAAAGCGTCGATCGTCTCCCCTTAAAGCTTCTCCCGCTTCTCACTCTCTTGTCAATAGGAGTTGAGAATTTCGGTTAGTGTAGATATATATCGGGAAGAGATTCGGGCGTTCCTTCCGGAACGGAAGAATCGATGTTGCGATTGTTTTATGCTCGAATGTCTACTCTTAAGAGTTCTCCATGAATTTTAGACGATCTCAAAATAACATAAAAATGCTTACGTAATATTGCACTCAAAATGTAATTCAAGAAAAACGCGTAAAATTAAAAAGAAAAACCGCTTTGAAAATCCGCTATCGAATTAAATTCTTCAGCTATATCCATCTTTCTCTCTTTAATAAATAAATATCAGTCAAAAAATTTAATTTGATCTATTTTCTACACTAGAGCCAACCTTAACTTACCACGATGCGACCACAAATCTCAGCATCATTTCTCGTCCCTTATACGTAATGATATCCAAAATCTATGATGGCGCGCGATTCCGGCGAGTCTTTGCCCCATGAGGCTGACTAGTTCACCGCGGGAGACGTAGGTGGATTTTGTGGAGTCGGTGTTCCGCGATAATATGTAAATATTCCGTTATCTCCAACGACGCGGCCCCAACGAAGTTTTCGGACCGGGTGCAAGCACCGACAGGCGGGGTTCGGGGCGATTATTCGAAGCGCGTAGTAACTCGTAGCAATTACGCGGCTTACGACAAATCGATAGCTTTTAATTACACTCAGGAATATTTACGGGATTTCGACAGTCGCCCTCTCAGCCATACAATTCAACAGACTTTTTCATTTTCTTTGCAAAACGCAGTAAAGTGAACGAATGCTATCGCGATTCAATATTTGTAATTATCATTCAATTCATTTTTATTTGTCAAATCGATACCTCACATTTATCCAATATATTAACAATTTTCCATAAGCGATAACAAAATATAACGCTAGTACATCTTTCATCGCAATGTACATACACAAATTGTTTTCTTCAAATCTTTTAATCTCTACACGTATGTTGCACAGTTAAAAAGTAAAAAAACATGTCAAGTCAAATTATTGTCTCTATTTATTTGTTTAAAGAAATAAAATTAATTTTTGGCATAAAAATACATTTCGCATAAAAATAACTTCATTAGATATGCAAGAAAGAAAGAGAAAGAGAATATGTAGTTCAAATATAGATTATACTTTGAATTATATCATGATCGGTCAGAATATATCTCACAGATAACAAGATATTGAAACACATCTCTAATGCAATAATAAATATTGATTTAATCGAGTATACTATAGTATATTCATAATATCAGCTATATGCTGATATTTTATTACAATCGAATAAACGATATTATCGAGCGATCTTAAGATATTTATTTGACATATGTGTTAATTAAGAATTTAATGGAGCACAGAGTGAAAATGATAGAAAGACTAGTTGGTCAGTCATATGTTTTAAAGAAGATGCACCCCAAAGAGGAAGCGAAAGAAGCCGGAGATACGGTAGCGGAGTTCATCGTCGGAAGCTGCTCCTTTCTCCACAGAATTGCGGTAGAAGAAGCGGGGAAAATGATTAGTTATTAAAATGCCGATAATTATATATAATCAAACATCGGGGAGTGTCCCTACGCATACATTTACGTGGCTGCATGTCGAGCTCTAGGAAAGCAACTCTCTTGCGCTCTCTCCTTCTCTCTCTTTTTCCCTATTTCCTTCTCTCGCGCACTCTTACGGCATTCGTCTATCTTACTTTTACTTCAACGATGGTTGCTCGCTAGCTAGTCGATGGTTGGTGCAAAACGGTAGGACGAGCAAGATAGGGGGAGCGAAAAATAGCGAAAGGGCCGTTCAAACGAAAGGGACGGAAGATACACGCGCATTATAAAAAGCCTCTAATAACTGTTATCCACGATCTCAGCGAGCCAGCAGAAGCACCGAATAAGAGAGACGAGAAAGAGAGAGAAAGAGTAGAAGTTGCTACTCTAGAAGACGGATCGCGTAGGTAATGGTTCCGACAACGAATCCAAGACCTACGCGCGATTTTATAACTGTGAAATATTCTTAAAATACTACATCGGAGTCCACATATACGTATAAGAAGAATCTAAATGAGTTAACTGAAACGGCAAAATTTCGCTCAAACAGCCATGATAAATAATTTCTGTAATATGTTGAAAACATATAATTTACTCGGTATTAAATATACCGTACATTCACCAAGCGTATGAGTTCAATTAAACGAAATGAATTAACTTAGTTAAAATCGATATCGTCTAAATCAGTAAACGAGACGGGATTAATGTCATATTTCACACACCGCTAGTTATTTGCGAGAGAGGCAAATTGAAGTAAGCTAGCCCCAATAAGTTCATTCGGTCAAACGATCGATAAGTTACATGATTGGAATATATTATACTGAAAAAAAAAAATATATATATATATATTGTTATGTTTATTATTACACTCCAAAATCAGAAAAACAGTAGATATATGTATTATAGAAGATGCATATTTTGATTATTTATTTTACATATTACTCAAGCATTTCAATTGAAACTCAGAAAAACAAAGCGCATTTGCAAAAGAAATAAAATTTGTACCAATTTAGTTTTAATGATTAATGTTGATGTGCATTAATATTTAAATTGCCTTATAGCTTATATAACTAGTATTTTTGTATAATTTGTTCAGTGTAACTATAGATTAATTAAGTTTAAAGTTATGCGCGCGAATATATAAAAATCATAATATGAATATAAAAGCAAGACGATATCATCAATTTTTTTACTTTTGCATAAAACGCATCGCAACACATTTTGCGATGGAACAAAAAATATATGCGCGATTACGATCGCGATCGATGGAACGGTGATAGGTGGAGTCTAAATGCGTATGGATATACGATAACAGTGCGAATCCTGTGAATGGAGGGGCATCTCTCTCTCTCGAGGAACCGCGTCAATGAGCCGCGGCCATCAAACTGCTCAGACGTGTATCGCTACTACAGTGGACCCTGATGATTTACAACACGTCGCACGACGAGAGTTCAACCGAGCGAGGTCAAATCGTGCGCCGTCCATATACGTCCAGCATTTACATCGCTCACTCGTCAGTCCGTCAACGAAATTACATACCGAAATAGACTATCGTGAATTTGATAATATCGAAGCGTTCACAAAGACTTTCTTGAAACAAGCTATGACTCTGTAACTTTCAATCACACTTCAAAAAATTAAATATATAAAAACACATGGTTGAATTATTTCAAAGTTATATAGCATGACTATTGTCATTTACGCAATCACTGCAGCATAGAACGTGATAATTCTTAACACATCCAAAGGCTTGATAATAATTTCCGGTTGTACTTGGGTAGTTGCTGCCTATTTTAAGCGATGAGATACCGATTACGCCTGGCGTGTATTAATTTTCTCCGATGTATTATAATAACGGGAGCTGCTGCTCATTGTGCAGCCTCCGTCCGCAGGCTTGCCGTGTAACGATCGTCCGGCCGAGATAACCGCCGTGCCATCCGCGTCCGCGCCAACGTCCTCTAATTACGCGGAAATTAATTATAAGCGTATTACAGCTTGGTTTTCTTCTTTTTTCTCATTTCGGCTTCGTGTTTTTCCCCAAGTATTCTTCGAACGCAAAGCAATGCTACGAGCAATGCTACGAGCAATGCTGGTGCAGCGGATCAAGCATATTTTTTTGTCGCATATTTTATTTCTTTTACTATTCTACTTGAAATTAACTATATACTTCTTATATAAATAGTCATATTCAGCTGTGTAATTGATATAACTGTATGTATAATCGATGGAATAATGCATCACAGATTGCACCATCGATGAAAATTCTCGTGTAATCATTAATTGTACAACGATTGAAGGAAACGGAAATAAGAGTAACGAAACGATCGTTAATGAACGAGCAGAGTGGCGAAGATCCAGTAATCGTTGTGCAACCGGAAACAGCGCGGGAAAGACTTTCACGTATTCGCAAAGATAAATTGACTCGCACGAAACCAGTTTGTGCATCTCCGGACGCGATAAGTTGTATACAACGACGCAACGCAATCGCAATCTTTAATTGTACATTCATTATGCACTCTCGCAAAGCAACAACTGCCCCGTCATAGACGAATCAAGCTCGCCAACTCTTCTTCTCGCACGGGATCTCGATTGACCTTCGATCTCCGACCGACGTAGGCAAGACTGTGATTCATGCATGCGTGTAAAATGCAAAACGCATATCTCGCGACTCACACGGCACCGCAGTACATTTACAGATATCCATACGCGCTTGCAGAATGCGGGTATTGCCTGATCGTTATCAACGAAGGTGCGTTTCTGTGATCTTTCCTAACGGCTTTTTGCCTATCGATGTCAGCCAATTTTCACACAGGGTATACGTGATACGGGTATTTAACGAGTATTGCAATACACCGGCTGCAGATATCGTGCCGATATGATAATAAAAAATGTTGGTCACTACTTTTCTTCTTATACTTACAGAATATAATTTTTCCTATCTGTGAGATATATAGGATATGAACTTGTTGTCGGTATTAAATACTAATTACTAGTATATCTATAAATATGTTAAAACTTTTTCAACTTTTATTATATTAACGAATTGTTTTTCAGTTTTCAATTGACGATAATTTAACGTTACTAACCGAAGAAATAACAAATTAAAAATTTATTAACCATATTTTTACATACGCGTTTTATCTTCACCTAGCATTCCTCAGGCCTATATTTCTCCGTTCAGTTGCTGGGAATCCAGAATCTAAAACCGTCGTGCATTCGCAGAGCAGGCCGCAGACGACGTACGGAAAGCAATGGAGAAAGAACGAAGGAGAGATGAAAAGAGACGGATGAACTTTCGACGGAAAGAGGCAGACAGTGAACGGAGCAGCAGCGAGCGAGAGAAGCAGATTGTGCCAAGATAGGTTGACCGCCGCCGTCAAAACTGGTAGGCCTTGAGGAATTATGCGAACTATTCTTGCCAGTTTGTCCGCCGTGAATTTACGAACGGCGTGATGACGCGCAGCAGCCGCCAAGTCCTACCCTGGGCGTGACCGAACGGAGGGATCGAGATAGATCCTCAGAGATTATCCATCCTGCCCACGTCTCAGAGAATCGACTGTTCTTTTCCCGTGGTGTAAACACTTCCCAAGAAACGACATAAATTAAAAAGGTCTTTAATTTATGCGCGCACGCGCGATGATATTGAAAACATTAATCGAGCAGATAGATAATAAGATAAGTTGAAAAAAATATTAAATATTGTCGAGAATGTCGGCTCAATTGTGTATATCCCACGTACATTCCGATACCCCGATTATTTTAGTCACGCTCAAGTATCTTCCACCGCGTTCCACGATGTGCACGAATAACAGATTAACTAATAACCCAAGTACCGACTAAACCTCAATCACTTCGCAGTTACGATCGATTACCCTCTACCTTCCTTACGCGGTAGCAACGATGAGAATCAATTACCGTCCTTTCGCTACCCATGAACCCATTTCCTGATCGCGATGAGCGAACCACTACTACGCGCGAGACGATTTACCTGCGATAACCACCGCGAGTCTCCACGGGATCTATTTGCGAACGATGCAGGCCAGAAAGAAGCGTTATTCCACAGTGTTCCCTTTTGCTTCTCATACGTCTCGTATTGCGCAATGCAGTCTGACGAGCACACGATAAATGACCGGCGCTCCTCCTCGAGGAGCACTACATACGTAGGAATACGCGTTCAGATTTCTCGTTGTAGCCTATTTCCCGCGAGACGCCGTGTCATCTTTGTCCCTTTACGTCGCTAAACGAATCACCCGGGAATGAAAAAATTAGCCGGTGATCACGCTGGGACCTCCGTGGGAGTTACATCTCCAATGCGCGTTCACTTGGCACTCGACGATTTGCATCGAACATTACGTCAGCGAACCGATCTATCAAGCAGAGAACTGAAAGTTCCTGATACGATCAGCAAACTGCTGAGTCGATTAGAGTTCTTGTGGACCTTTATTCAATGATTGACAGTTTAGTACCTGCGTTTAAAATTATTCATTTGTAATTTTTTTAAATTTATGTTCTTGATGCTCTCTATTTCATGAACATTCCCTAATAAAAAAAAATATATATATGAGAGAGAGAAAGAGAGAGAGAAAATTTAAATAGCAAAATAATATATTCTATTTTTTTAAAAGATTCAAATTATTCATAGTACAATATGATATTCATTAAAATATTCGAGAGACAGAAACTAAAAAACTAATAGCGATTTAATCAGGGAAATATATTCAAAAGGCATACCAATACTTGAATTTTAAAACGCGTTCTGTCTTATGAGAATTCCTTCCAACTTTCCAAGACCTTTACCATTGATTCTCAGATCTTGTTGAGCGAACACGCGCCTTGCAATATGGTCAAAGCGCAATGTGCTGTTTGTGTCGAGCGCGAGTGCTGAGAATTTGAATGAAATTTCGATACACGAAGGAATTAGAGTCACCGATGGCCTTGAGAGTGCAATCGTCAGCAAATAAGATTGATGATAGAGAAGGTAAGAATTTCTTTCGCATCGTAACGCTACCGAGCTACAGAACGCAATTTTTAAAACCAATTATGTACTATGCACAACAATATCGAATAATAATTTCAAGCATACATACGAATATACGTAAGCGAGATAAGCGTGGCAAAATACAGAAATTGATTCACGAAGATTTTTGCGAATCGAGCGGACAGATAAATAACGCATAAATCAGCGAACGACGAATTCTTGACAGATCGCGATTTCGAGCCCCGACTATACCGAAGGCGGTCCTTGACCTACCGATCACTTAAACGTATCCTTTTCGTTGCAGTGAAAAATCAAAATTTCTTTTTTCCTTCTTCTACTGCGGTCTCTCAATCTTGCGTGAGACCTCAAAACGAGATCGTGTCCGTCGCAATTATTCCCCTTCACCCGCTTCACAGCTCCACTTTTCTTTCTCTTTCTTTCCTTTTCTACCGCTATCGAGGTGTCGTGTTGAAGTGGCCACGTAGTGCGTCCGGATAGCAATTCCCTATTCCTCGCGCGCGGCCGATCGTCGACAAAGAGAAACGGCTCATGAAATATTACGCGACACGGAAATATATGCCCGTGCACGCAGCTCTTCCTTTGATCAGGACCCGAGAAAATCGCCCGTTCCAGTCCCAAGGGGCAAGATGGACCGCGAACTCGGCGATGCAACGTTATATCGTTTCGATATCCTCTTTCCACTGACCGGACCTCTGCTCGGATCTTCACACCTTCCCTCGCTCCGCGCCATTTCCATCCCTTATCTCGCCCTCTTTCGTTTCTCTACGGTCCGGTCATACCTTATGTATGACACACCGCTTCGTCGTCGTCCGAACGGGACGAACGCTCGTTTGGTATTCGGCACTGACCACTCGCCACTTTCGTTGCGGATCTGGCCCTATCCTGGGACCTCGCGTAGAAAGAGTATACGTGGTCCATGCTCTCTCTTTCGACCCAGCGATACGTATTCGTGCCGCGCATAAAGAAAATTCCTTGTAATAGTCTCACGGAGACAACAAAAATACGAAATTGCCAAAATATGAATTGATAAGAGCGAAGCGTTATATATTAAGACAATGCGTAAGCTCGATCTTATATGTATATTACATAAAATTATAAAAATGTAATTACTTCTCACAGTTGTTTATATAGAATAAGCGTAAATTCTTGTATCTATCGTAGTCACTTCAGAAAAGAATGCGACGTACGAATGCAACATAGGCTACGTTTACACCGTGCGCTTAGTCCGCGACCTATACGATAGGTGTCTTTGTTTAACCTACAGGATAAACAAGGACGTCTATTGTATAGGCCGCGGCCTAAATGCACGGTGTAAACGTAGCCATACATACATTACCCATTTCTCGCCTGCTCAAATCTCGCTACGCAAATGATAGCGCAACAACTTTATATGAAAAAAACAAGTACCCCGCAAAAAATACAATAAATGCCGCGCGCCAGTCAAAGAGTTCATTACCATGATAAAACATTTAACTATTATTTAATTGTTATGAGATGTAGATATACATAGATGTGTGTACGTTGAATATTCGCAAGAGACCATCGGGTGTGTGTGTGATCGCATACTAACTTTAATCGCTTACTATTATACATACATCTAAAACACGAAAATTATTGCATCTTCCATATTTTTATATTAGAATCTTTGACTCTCATTAATCTTCAAAACGCTACCAAAATGTACAGCAATTGTGAGCTCGATAAAAAAAGATAAATTCGCACGCAAACATATTTTTTTTACATAAATCCTTCCTTTTTGTTCGCGATCATAAAAGCGCGGTTTGAGAAATGTAGTCATTCGCAACGCTGAATAATTCAATAAGATGGCGAGTTATGTTACAAAAGGTACCGAATCAAAATCCGTTTCATTTTATGAACTATCAAAGCGGCTCGCGCGTCGTTTTAGTTTATGTATTGTTATCCGAGAACACTTTAAATCGAACGACCGACCGACTGTGCAGACCGTGTGGGACAAGTCAACAGAAACAAGAAGAACGCGCAAGTACCACGTTACACACCTGTGCAAAGCATACGTACGCACGCACAAATGCATAAACACACGACGTGCACTCTTTTTTTCTCTCGGCGAGTAAGTAAAACAAAACTCGATCGATTCGATACACGACGATACACTGGAAAGGTAGGCGGGAAAGGCGATGGTGGAACCACGAAGGATTGTGGCTCAGGGAGGGCATTCGCCTCCCCATAAATCACATTAATAAACTGTACTACCTTGCGACTGGCTATACACATCCTATCCAAGATGTCGGATAAGACTTTCTCCCACCCTCTAACATAAACGACTGTTCTTGCTGAATATTATGCTTATTCTTCGGTCCGCTTTCCTTATACCATTTCATTTCGTTCGGATCGCGTTTCTTTCTCTCCTTTCCATCGTTCATCAATAACTCGATATCTAAATCGCGCTTCATTCTCTTCGCGGCCGCTTAAATTATGACATCTGCTTAATTATAAAATATAAGGATAAGATGATCACAAATTTGACTTCAACTCGGCGCGAGAAATCCGCGACATTATATATTCGAAAAGCTGCATAGAATAAAATCAGGATAATTCTTATGAAACGAACTGTTTTAGAGTAGAAACCATTTCTCCGAGAATTTTTGTAAGATTTAGTTTTTTACATACAAAAAAAGAATGACAATGAATTTTTATTCTCTTTTTCATTTCTCCTTTATTTTTCACATTTTGTTACAGAATGTATCCTAAAAAATGAATCCCCCGTTCTGTACCAAGACAAGATGAGAAGTTAAATAATCTTCTATCACGAATTACGCGAGCACTTGTCCGAATTCGCACAAGTCATCGCACGCAATGCTAGTCTTCGGGAAGTGGATTAAGTGGCTGGCCGTGTGGAATGAAGCGATGCATCTCTCGGCGCCCGATGCTGTCAGCCGCTGCAACAACGAAAGAAGAGACGCTCTGGACCGGCCTGAGAATTGCGAGCACGGAAAAAAGAAAAAGAAGTTAAGATCACAAGTACACACGCAGCGAGAAGCCTGATGGCGCGATAGTTCCTCAAAGACGGATGGCGAGCCAGTCGCGATCACCGAAAGTTATGTAGTCTGTTCTTGCGTTGAACCGACCAAAACCTGTCAAGGCTGGATATTGTATCCTTGTAATAGTGAATTCGCGAATACCGCGAATAAAAGAAGATTCTGCGAGATGGTGCGAGACATGGCGCGTTGGATGAAGAAGAGGGTCAATCTCCTTCCTCGTATAAGATACGTGCGAAAATGCCACGATCGCCAAAGCTCTGATCTTCAAATATGCCCAATTAGCAACGGACTGACATAATAAGTAGATAAACAACTTCGGAGTCTCTTTTGCGGTAAGATCACAGACGTAAGTTTTTTCTACATAATCAACAGCGGAACGCGTACGAATCCGATTCCAGCTTCCACGTTCCTTCCTTTTTCTCCTGTTTTCAACTTTCTTGCTCGCGCGTCCTCGCCGGCGAGTGATAGCACTTTACGGTCGATTTAGTCACCTCCTCGTCGAAAGCGTTCTGGTTTTTCAGTATCGCGTGTCGCGTCGGTTGCCGATTGCCGCTCGCTCCCATTTCGTCACTGAATCCCGTTGACGGTTGGTAGCTCATGGCCATGTTGTCCTCTACGACAAGAAATCGAGAAGAGCATCGAGATTGCGCAATTTATTATAGCGCAATAAACTAGCATCTCGAGAAATTTACGAATCATCCAATAATTAACTTTAAGTACAAGTATAGATACATAGGAATATTGCTCCCTTATTAGTATGAAATAAATCTTTCCAACTATTATGGTCCACAGATGTCACGAACTCGATGCACTTCAAGTTATGAGCGTATTTCCAGAATAAAAAGATTATATATATTAAACGTGTTATTTCTGACAAGTGTTGTTAGTATCAGAGAGATGGTGTCTCAGGCTAAAAAAGATTAAAAATAGTAAGAGTATATTTAAACAGATAACTAAATATAGTCGCACAAGTGCATAACAGCGAAGGTTAAATTACCATTTGTTGATCAATAAAGATCTTGGAGAAATTAATTATTCAGCAAAATTTCGATAAATGAACGATTAGTTTGATTAATCGAGATAACTATAACGAGGGCTGATCAGGATGTTGGAGGGAAGCGAGCGTGGGTGTTAGCGACCAAGATTGTCCCTCGAGGAATAATTAGACTCTAGAACGTAATTGGAGTTTGTGTACCGACGCCACGAGGACGGACAGTGGCGGGACCAACGCTCTCATCGCGAATTAAAATCTTAGGCAAGCACACTCCGCCATTTGAAAGTAAAATCCAGTGCGAAAGTCGCCGCAATGGGCGACAATACAAATCGGTTGCATTTACGCGGTGCACTTATGAGAGACAATTATCCACTTTGTGTTTTTATTTAATAATGGAAGTTTTATCGAATAGAAAGCTTTTTTAATGACCTTCAACAAATTTCACGACGCATTATGACAATAATGACAATAATGAAATATTTTCTTAATTAAAGATCCAAATTATTGTCATTCGTGTGTGAGTAGTTTGAAGAATAATTGAAGAATCATACAATATTCGTCGCAAAAATGCGCGCAACGATGTCGCGTCGGGATACATATGAATAAATTAAAAAATAATTTCTTTATCAAGGATGCATTATCAACGAACGATGCAGTCACGGCTTAATTGTATGATGCAGATAAAGTCATTATGTGTAATCCGTTCCGGCATATCGACGAGAAGCTCGTGTCTCATCGTTTTGACGGTTTCGGCATGATGTGAATTTTAATGCCAGTGACGCCGCGACGCCCCTATATCCATGTAATGCGGACACAGATTTAATAATGGAATGGTTAGTGGATTTCGTGCTAACGCGTTGCAATTTTTGGAGAGGCGCTCCGAAGAGAGAGGACAGAATAGAGAAGAACGCGTCGAGCGACAACTCTGGCGAATACGACGTACCCGGAACGCGTCGTGAGTACGTGAGTACGTGAGTAGCATGTGTAAAAGGGCGAAGAAGGGCGGTTAGGCACCCTACGAAGAATACCCTTCGCGAGCACGTAATCTATTTGTCGGGCGACCGCAGACCGTGCGACGTTCCAGAATTGTCTGACTTCGAAAAGATACGCCACGAAAATGTGAAACCGATGCAACGAGCTCACAAAGATGGAAGGAAATGCCGCCTCGGCACAAACTGCGAAAAAATCTATTCTTGTCGTTAGATAAGAGAAGAAACTATCGGGAATTCGAGACGTTCGAAATTATACGAGAAGCTTCGCTTGAAAAAGTCTAAGAAGATCGTTGTTAAAAGTAAATTCCGAGGGATCGAACACAATATGTATGTAAAGGAAATCCTAGTGCATAACCGCGATCGACGTTAACAGACTCGTAGCCATTCCGAGATGGTGTAAAATTGACTTTAATACCGCGTAAATGTCGTATTTTTGGTCGTAAGAAATTCTATCTCCGAATACGCGCAGGTATTTACAGTTTTGTACTAAAGCCACTATCGCCATTGGAAAAGTTGAAACCGAACTGGAACAACTCGCCATAACAATGTGAAACTTTTATCGTCACGCGTGCAGATCTTTGCGAATGTTCATTACGCATATTTAAAGCATTGGCATTAAGGCACTGGCAATATTCGGTGCCATGATGCATTTTGTATTATCTATTCCCGAGAATGGAGGAAGAAAAAACAAGAGCCACCGAATGGCCTATGGCGAACTTGTAAAACTTTCAAAAGTATTATAATTTAATTTTAATCAGCGTCAAGAGACCAACCAGATGATATTCGTTCGAGTATATCGTCGATCGTCTGAATGGATCCCTGGCGCTATCGTGTCGTCTTCAGATTCTTATTCTTATTCACGGTATAACGGACCATAAAAGGCGTCAAACTTCGGGGCCAAAGACGTGATAAAATTGGGGTCCGATCGACGGATTGCGCTAAAAAGTGCTCAGGATGAATGGATTTTGGTGGGCCGAGATCTGGCGGATAGAGCCGCACACGGGCCGCGAATGGCTATGGAACCAGATTGTGCATATGCATATGCGAGCATCGCAGATTTGCATTCTAATTGTCGGACGACCTGACAAACGTGCCATTACGACTCCGTTCGAGATCGTACAATGGCAGCTAAGGAGACTTCTGCATCACAAAATGAGGTGCCAAAGAGTCTTCAGAGCAACCGAGAACGATCAATAATCGAAAAAGTAAGGGTTTCTTATCTTATCCATCTCGCCAGTTTTGCGAAGGCAACGGTGTCTCTGATGCGTTCGCTTGTATACGCATAAGTATACGCGTTATCACAGGAAATGGACACAAGGATGCGGGCGTTCTGACAACACGCTGGTCGTTACGAATTCAGTTATACCGAATTAATTCAAACAGCGGCCAACACTTATTATATATCGACGATCTCCCACGAAAGCATATCTATTTTATTAATACATGTTACGGTAAGACATTCGTGATGGGAAAAAGAAATAGATACTAAGATAATGACTGTGATAGAGAAAAAGAGAAAAAAATTAATGCTTATTTATGAAAAAACGCTAAAAAAAACATACAATCGCATAAAATGAAATACAAACAATATAAAGAGATCAAAGAGACAACATCTGCAAACAAGTCATTTTATCTTATCATCAGACCTTCCCCAAAATTGCCACTGTTACGTCAGATTCAATCGGCCTTAGTATCCAATAAGTATAAACACGCGTCGTTAATCGTATCTTGCCCCTAAATTTAATTCCAACCTTTCACGGCTACTACCGAATTTTTTAATTAACTGCCCATCCATACTTGATTTACCGCCGCGCTCAATTTAAGCCGCTTGTAATACACGCCGTTCATAATCATATTTTTATAAGGATGGACAGTACAAAATTAATTTCTCTCGGACACGATGCGTTGGCACGAAATTAATTTCATGCGAATCGTCGAACGCGAACGCATGTATTAAATTAGTATACTCCTCCTTCAATTTCCTTATGTTCACTTATCTAACATCATATAATGCAAAATATATACATATGCTTAATGAGGAGTGCTCTTATCCCTGTCAGAATTCTGAAGCAATTAGTCCTGATATTGTTAGCCATACAGAAGTGCGAAAACATCCACAAACGAGTTAATGATCATCTACCATTTTTTCATATCAACATTTTTCAACTATCTACATTATTACAAAGTATTAAATTATACGTGAATCTTGTACCGCAACGGAAATCATGAATCGACGCTATTCTGACGATTTCTGATATCTATAGATAATATATCATTCAAGTACCGTAGTCGAACGACTAATGCACACTTCAACGATCTACCTAGCCACCATGTATCCATAAGAAGCTTCTTGCCGTAAGCGTTAATGACTACTTCAAGTCACGACTGATAATTACACTTTAAGCGTCGCAATGATGCCTGATGTAGCGAGCATTTCACGTATATCTCTTATCGTGGAATTCCGTCGAAAGATTCGTTTTGTGTACTTCAGGACGAAACTGAAAAGCACAATGCTAAATATCATATAACGATTCAAATTGCGCAAGTTAATTTTTAACTTCAGCTTTCTCTCGCGCGTTTTATCTTCCAATGTCTTTCTTCCTCTACAGTTATATTTTTTCCCTCAGTCACACTTCCCAATAGTTCGTTTCGTGGGTTCGTCCTGCACGTGTACACGATCTAAAAAATGCAACTAATTAGACTAAAAAGTGGGAAAGTTTTTTTACTCGTGATCACGAGAAAAGGTCCAACTGAACTGGATGAACCTAACCGTGCACTACACTTCTCCAATAATCATCGGCTGGTTGGCGAATAGATCACCGTTCAAAAAAAGGAGCGCACTCTTCTACGATGAGACTTTTGAGCTTTCTTTTCAACATACATTTCATCAAATGATAATTTATCAAATTTCACTTGAATTAGTTAATAATACTGTTAAAAAGTAAATAATATTGTTCATATATACGTAATAAATATTCGAAATATGTTTTTACTTTTTTAATAATGCGGTTGCATTATTTAACTTAAATTAGTAACGGTGTTTATAATTCGCCAACGATATAAATTTTATAAGTTTAACGATTAATCGGTGAGACTAAATTACATACCATTGACATAATTTGATTTGATTGGATAGCACTAAGATACTAATAAGATGATTGTAACGATATCTACTATTTCACAGAGATTGATTATATGAGTTTTTGTACTTAGCCAAAGGATTAATGATAGTTACATGAGTTGTTAAAGACTACCTGAAGAAAGATGAGAGCAATTCGTTCAAGATTGTTAATACCCATACGTCGTTTAGCCTACGTTTTCTATTATTCGATATTACTAACAGATGCCATGTTACTTGGTTTGCTAGCAAAACCAACGTAAGGTATTAATGTTTACGAATTACCATTCTTAAATCACATTTTACCATCTTTAGACTAATACTGTTTTAAAACCTCAGTGAATATAACATACAATAAGTATAAAATACACGTAACATGTGCAGTATAATTAATCTAACATTGAGAAATCATTAGAGAAAAGACAAGCGTAAATTGATATTTTCAAAGATTTGATCAATTCCAAATTAATTGTACATGTTTCTTGCATTATACAATGTTCAAGTAAAATGAGCAATTTTATTCAAAAAATATCATGTAGAAAAAGAGATTATTTAGCGACGTTAATGCGGTTAACGACAGATCTTCAGCTCGATCTCGTCGAGCGCCATCCGCGCGATCCGCCTCGCTTGCAATCTAATTAATCTAATTAAGTCGAAGCGCCTCGTTATTGCGGCGCACGCTGCACGCATAAGAGGGCATTAAGAAGAAATGTAAGAGAGTGGCCATTGCGCTCGTAACAGATCGGTAACGCAAGATCGTTTCACAGATCCTCGTTTAGACCGTGTCGCCGACAACCGACAAGATCCATTAAGAGAATTATTATCGAATCGAGAAAGAGAAAGAGGAAACAAGCAATCGCCATTCTATCTCTCTTTCTTACTATCTGCTAGCTTAAAATGTTTTTTTTTTATGCAGGCTATAAACATTATGCTCGCGATGTGTCCGAATTTAGTCACGCTTAATTTATTTCACCAAATATAGCAGACGACGAAATAAAAGCAGTCAGAATTAAATCACGTAAATTTGGAAAACAAATTTTTTTACATTTATGGATTTCATGTGCGTCACTTAATTTTAATTTCAGCTCTTAACATTCTGAAATTTTGTATTAACTATTTTTAATTATATTCGTAACTGTATCACACGTGTTTACATGTGCATGCAATTATGTTTCGTGTCAACGTCAGTATATAATTTCACAACATGTACGTAAACATTAATATTATGAGCAAACTGAGCGATTACGACAATCGACAAGTATTTCAAATGAGAACGATCTCGACCTAGGTTTTTCTCAAATAAGAATTGCTAATCTAACAAACCGCTTCATTAATTATGATAATTAATTCGCAAGCAGCTATATGAGTACGAGGGAGAACTTTCTATATTGCTCAAAAAAGAGGAGCCCATCTATTACCAATTCTATTACGCTTACCTATAATGCTGATTTGGCTAAAGACAGAGTCACTTACCCATTGCATCTGAAACAAAAATAGAAATATTTATTTTTAGTACTGAAATATATATATAATTAATAATTAATAAAAATATAATTAATAAAATATATATATATAATTCTAGTTAAAATTATATTTTAGAAAAAAATGTGTATTCTTTGTATTACTATTAAAAGCAATACTTAAATTTAACATTCAATGTTTTATTCATTTTGTATAAGCCTACGAATTGATATAATTATTTCCAATCTTTGATTTAAAAAGGAACTAAAATAAAATAAATTTTAAAGTAGTTCAAAATATATACATTTTTATTTCTACACGTATTGAATATTTCACTTGCAAGATATTGATGTAATTATGCACGATTATTACATCAATACTTATGCTTCGTCATGTTCTGCTGAAGTTCACGGTATATACATAGTTCGCAGTTCCGAGTCTTCGGTAAGAGCCGCACCAAATGACTTTATGTATAACGTACAATAAGAAGACGCGAACACACGGCTAATTCCACGTTAATTGCCCTACAGTGCTAAAGAGCATTTCAGAGGAAAAAAAGTCGCTTTCCGTGCAAAATGGGATTAAGAGCGTGAATGGCATTCTTCTTGGTTGTGATTTCATGCAAGAAGAGATGAAAGTCGAAACTACCGCGGATGCACTTTATCCAATGAACGCTGAAAAATACCGGCTCCTCCCAGATCGATCGTATTGCGACGCGAGCGAGAAATACCCACTTCTTTATCCAGCGCATACAATTCGTATCGTTTCTATTAAATAAAGAATCGGAATCTAATTGCCTTATTGTAAGTATGCGAGTCACGTAAGCACGCGGCAACCGTCACGATAAATCATAACCAAACCGGAGCCGGCGCTCGAAACAATTGAGCGACTGAATGAAACCTTGCGAAACAAACGAGCACGCTTCGTGCCGCCGTCTAATATCCGTTCCTTATACTAATCGCTTGTTGTATAATTCGAAATATCGTTCAGGCGGGGCGGCAACGTTCCAAAGAGTTGCTCTTGGTCGACTTGAGAGATAGCCAAGAAGGATAGATATTTCGTGGGAGACAACATGAGAGAGAGAGAGAGAGAGAGAGAGAGAGAGAGAGAACGTCGCGTGACACAGAGTCGCGTCGAAACAAGTTTTAAACGCGTATGAAAATCAAGAACGGCATCGATATAGAGCTACGTAGCGCTCAGCTTTATTTAAACTGAAAGCCCGGTCACTCATAACTCCTTGAGATAATCTCCGTGTGGGCAAAAGATAGACACCACAAACTCCTTGCATCTATACACCCGTATCTGTCTTCGTCTATCTTTATTTATTATCCTTAGGCGCGACTGTGTGTCTCCGCTGAGATAACCGACACTTTTCGCGTGTGCTGTAGCACGTGTATATACATGCAATATGCAATAGCACGCAGATAAGTATAGGTAAAGCATGGGCATTTTTCGTACGTTCTATCCTCTCTTCTACGACCGATTGCACACTTCTAGCGACGCGGCGGGTTCGTATCCAGGCTGACTAACCCATTAGCGCCTTAGCTGCCGATCGACATTGCTTCGATCGATAAAAGCCACGCTGAACACTTCCTGCAGATAGGAAGGCCCGTTGTTTCTCTTATTGCCGATCAACCGAAGAAAGAAAAATTGCTTTAGCCACAGTTATCGCTAAATGGATAGCAGGCGTGCCGGAATCTTGTATCAAGTGGCATAATATATTCAACAATCTATGCCTTAATTCAAAGTCATACATTTCGTTTATTTTTATATTTTTTTTTTTATTATATATTGTCGAGAAAAAGCGATATTGGATCAATTTGAAAAATCGAAAAATCGATTATTCATTTTGATAATTATGTCAACATGTCTTCTAAAAGAAAAATCGTTTTATCTACATTTAAATAATGACAAGTTGCAGAACTGCAGAACTGCAAGACTAATTAATTCTTTACTAATCTAGTACAACAACACTGTCGGCGTTTTCTGTCTAGGAAGGAAAATAACTTCGTTCAAACTTTAAATTATAGCAAGCTTCAACAGACGGAGCACGCAGATTATACAACGGTTATTCTTGCAGCTCTCTCGTGAGGATGCCAATAATTCGTTTGTCGTGAAAATAGAAGCAATAGGCAGTAAGTATAGCATAAACGGATAGATAAATTAACGATTACAAGAATTTGTGACACGGATATTACGCTCGGAAATGGATTTCAATGAGAATTGGCTGCGTATCTATAAAATATTATCAACGAAATATGTGATAAATACAATAAATAATGCGATGACAACAGCCACCGTAAATTACAATCGTTGTATACCGTTGCCAAAAAAGAGATTTGCTCAAGTAACGCAAAGTCGATTTATCGATATCATTCCTTGTACGATCCAAATATTCTCAATGGTAAAGAGAATGACCTGATGCTTTTCTGCGACAATGTTTCATACGTATTAAATAAATTAAATTTCATGAGATAGCGATTTTATGTAAAATATAATATTTTTTGTCTCTTGTTCAAAATATTAATATATTATTTTTATTTACGAGGCTATTGTCGCGTAATAAATTATATTAAACTTGTTTCAATTTGTTTCAACATAAACCATGATTTAAAAAAATGAAATCATATAGATAAATTAAATAAATTAAACGGATATCAATATCATAAAAAAATCAGGAATCCGAACAAGTTTTATGTCTTCATTTAAAGATATTCATTTATTTATAATATAGAACATTCCCTTTAATATCTATTGGAAGTTCTCGAAAATAACTGAATTCAGGCCATGGAAACTTATTATCCGGACCTGTTCACGAACATACAGATAATGGAGCATAGGGAACAGCAACCGGCTGCTAAATTTTCGAGATGGTTTCTACCGATCCGGGCTTAATTTGTAGCACGTTCTTATGGAGAAGGGGCGATGAGGTCCAGTCGATCGTCTCGTGGCGTTGCCAGATTAGTTAGCGCGACTTAAGACGGCTGTTGATGCTGCCGTTTCTTGCCTCGCCTCCCCTCCACCTCCTCGCCATTTTTGCTGCTAAAATATCGTCCCTAATTAATCTCTTCGGCCTCTGCCGCGCTGACTCTGCGCTAATATGGACGGTGACAATGGCCAAAAGACAGAGCTTGGAATCTGCTGAATTCGACGGCGTGGCGAGCGATCGAGAGAAAAAGCCGACCAACGTTTAACACCGTCCAAAAGGATGACACCGATGAAAGTTAGTCAAAACGAATCCTAATGGATACTTATAAACAAATTTGTTTCGTAAAAATATACCTAATATTTCACTTAAATGTATTGTACTCATGGAGAATAAAATCACATAATCGACATTCGACTCGCAAATGAATAAAAAATAAAATAATGTAATGTTACCTTCGAATAGTACAGCGAATTCTATTTAACACAAGTTTTAAGTGAAAAACTCCATCCTTCAAATAAATTGTAAGTTCACGCCTCTATGTGAAGAAAACTTTTTTTCAATAAAAACAAAGCAGCGAGAGTAATACTGACGATAGTGGTCAACGATGAAGAGTCCAGTTTGGAATCTGCCGAATTCATCAGAACAGCGGCCGACTGGGAGAAAAACCTGCTTGATGCTTAATGCCGGAGCGACGAGTCAGAGCTGATGAGGGGAAGAACGAAGTCCGCTAATGGGAATTTGCGAGACGGCCATAATGTTCTCCGGAAACGTACGGGATGCACTTAACGTCTTACTTGAATGTAGTATGGCTCAAAAACCGCGCCACGGGAACTGGTCCGCAGGTGGCACTTGAGCTCGTAGTTCAAGCCAAGACTGAAAGAGCGTACGGTTAATTGGGATAATCGCCACAGTAAATCCGCCGAACGAACTCCGCTTGGTAGTATCTCTATCGAGGCAGCTTTTAATTTCTCACTGCGGAATGTCATGTGGAAGAAAACGCCCAGTGCATTGTATTCGCGAAAAAGTGTTGGATGCATAATATCCAACAGATCGCGTCTTGAATTTTGACGCGTGTAAGCTCAATTTGTCTCTCAACGAGACATGCAATACGAACAAGCAAAAATGCGCCATATCGATCAAGACGCGATCGTCCAGTGAATCGCATATGAAGGGTACTTTGAAATCGAGATCACGTCGTACAAATAGATTTGCGCAAAAAGAGTGTGAATTTCGCAGGTTTCAGTTCCTTTTTAGCCTTGTTAAACTAACACCGTTCAATTTTTAATATTCTTTTAAAAAATCGATCAACTGATTCTTTATATGCCATAGGAAACAGCAAGTTGCTTATTTAAATTTCTTTTTATGTATTCTTAATTTTTTGACAATAAAAAGTATTTAAAGCTATATACTTGGTTCGTATTTTTTTTTTTTTTCCATTGACTGTTTGGTAGAAAATCATTTCTCCTAGAAAGCAGTAAGTAATTGATCAGACAAAGTGATATATCAGTTAGATACATAGAATAATATTAATGTCGATGCATAATTCTGATTAAATAGGATAGCTTGTGTGCTACAGTTCTCGGAAGTATTAAAATTATCGTTGCGCAGACTCATCGAATTTTCGTGATTTCCGCGGATTTTCAACATTCATATTCATTATGACATGTAAGAAATAGAAGTGGATGAGATGACGAGACTTGATTATAATTTAAATCGTAGAGCTTTAATACGATTAAATTATTGAGTCAGAAATAGAATGCGTTAAACCACAAGGAAAAATTTAAGGATCTCACGGAAAATGCAGTAGATAATAAATGTATGCGATTTAATGGTGTTATCGCGAATGTCAAGAGATCTAAATATAAACGTTTACGCCATACAGTGAATTGACTTGAAAATCTCTAAATAAAAATTCGCCCTATATGGATGGCAGCATATAAGCAGAAAGGCGCGGACATGACAAACACGCGTATAGATAATTAACACGATCTAAGCATCGTGTTCGGCGGAGCGTGTCAAGTGACAAGGACTCGATAAGTAACGTCCGTGACATCGTCGTCTCATTGCCCTACCGTGAAACCTACCGTTATTAGCAAACGAGAAGGTACCCACTCGTTTTCCAGAGAAAAAAATAATATGCGTCACAAAAATGATATTCATCATCTAGTTATATACAAGAAAAGCAAAATCGATAAATACCTATTACTTGTGTGTTGCGCTCTCTCTCTCTCTCTCTCTCTCTCTCTCTCTCTCTCTCTCTCTCTACCGTAATAAATCTTAAATATAAAAAAGTCACATTTGAACTTTTATCATTATTATTGTTTAATAATTTGCAACTCGTATGAATTTCATATTTTAAGTGTTAAAATATAAACGAAGAGAAATTAAGATATGTCTAAGCTGTAATTACTAATTGTAAGTACGATAAATGCAGTATTTGTAATCATCTCATTTCCTTTCTCGACGACTGTAATTATCACTAATTGCGACATTGACATGTAAATTCAAGAAAATGACTATTAAAAGTGATTTTGTCACTTTTTTGTTACTGTTTCGGTGATTTGATGAGTAAAAACGCATGGCGTTTCTGCTCAAAAATGAAGAACCGGACGAGCCGCGAAACTTGGCCGATCTTTTTTCGAGCACAAAGTTAACAGACTGAGACGTAAGCCGAAGAAGAACAAAAGGGTGTCGACGAGTGGTTAATTGATGTTCTATGAATTCGACGGCGATTACCACGAAACAACGCGAAATAGTCAGTGAGCTGGTTTGCTTCTTACAGTTTGCATCGATGACTGACGGAGAATTGGCTGGCCCGAACAATTCCCATCGTGGAATTTTAATTATAAATTAGTTGATTAACTCAATAGTGTTTTTGCTGCCGACGACAGTGTCCTCAGAACTGGTCGTGCCAGTGTATACCTCACGTACGTGCGTCACGCACACCTCGAGATGTCGACTTGGCAGGGGTTCTCTAAAAGATTGTGAATCTTTGGAAGAGTGTCAATTATAAATTCATGCAATGATGCCGATTTACTCACATTTATAACCACGATTCCATTATCGATAATATATTATATACGTGATATATTATTAATATAGTGATATACTAGTGCAAAGAGAGCAGAAGATGTAATAATAGTACACTAACATAAACACATGACTTTTTTTCAAAATCGGGATATATTACAATATGCATAGCAAATCAAGTTTGAGGTAGTTTGTTCCGGCGAGGATGTCCGGCGTCAGGTTCTCGAAAAGAAAACAGGTCTTTGACATCGTAAACGTCGCGTTCGTTTTGCGCGTGGCAGGTGCGATACGCGCTCGAGACCTGCGTGCACATAATTTCTCTGCATGCGGATGCACGGTTGTGTTCATTTACTACAAACTCCTCCTTTATTTATTTTTTGCAATCGCATACGCAAAAACCTTTGCTTATGTAACTACACGCAGAAGAGTAATCGAGAGTTGCTGGAGGCACAAATTGCGCGGAATTTTGAATCGAGAGATAAAGTTGAATACTATGTGCTGGACTGCTTGAATTTGTATAATCGGCAATGTTGCAAGCATTCTACAAAAAAATATTAATATTTCGATATTAATATTTCGCAGAAACAAACTTATTGCAACGAAAGTCAAATTTTTCGTAATATAAGAAATTCAAGTTGAGAACCTACGACAATCCGAGGATACCTACATTCGGAGCCCCGCTAGCATGAGAAGCACAATGGCCGCGAAGATGTAGCCGCGCCAATGTCCTCGTCGCTTCATCGGCACGCATAGCATGTGGGAATACATTTTGTATTATATTAAATAAAATATTTGATATTCCTCGAAACAGGACCAGCTAATATTGGATAAGCGTGAACTTTGTTCTTAACCATCTATTGTGACATTCGGTAGAATCTATTTAATAAAAATAATAAAATAACCTCTCCCCTCCTCTCGCGTACCATACTCGTACAATCATCTCGACAAGCACGCAACTTATCTGACACCAAATTCAAGGGCGCGAATAAAAAAAGTAAGAAAACGGAGAAAATGCAGCCTCCTTAAATTACAATTGTTGTCGAGTGCTAATCTCGCATCACATCGGTGAAAGCGACACAGATGTTATGTCAGATTTTAAATTACCTAAATTATCTTGAACTGCTTGAAAATTATGTTAATGTCGATGATAATGGCCAAAGTTGCTGTCTTAAAATAAACATCCCGTTGCGTGAATTATTACATGAAATAAAAGTGAGCTAGAAAATATAGTCAGTATTAACTAATGCTACCAACACACAAATCTTAAATATTTTACATAAATCGTATTATAAAAAAAATTGTTTTTAAGAGAAAAATCGTATTGTAACTATTGCACGCATTGGAAGAACGACAAACATCCGAGTTGGTCAAAGATGCGTGGAATCGCAAATTAAAGACGAGAGAAGGGCACAAGGCAGTGTCGCGGGTCAGAAGATGTCCTGCTCTCGGTTTGCTCCGATCCGCATACCGGACGAACCGAGCAACGCCGCAGCCGCAGCCATAGCCTCCGTGCAAAAAAGTACAAAACTTGTGACCCGACTCGGGGCCCCGGTCCTGCCGTTCGCCTCGGAACTACCATACTTTTTGCAGACACTCCGAGAGTACCAGAGAACGAACTGTGTCCGGCGTGAACGTCAGCAGAATGTAAAATATGCAATATGCTCTCGTCCGAGTCTCGTGGTTTCTCATTCGGTGATTCCAATAACGTGTATGCGAGATTTGAACAATTATGGCATTACAATTTAGATAAATAGAAATTACATTTTTGTTATTGGCATATGACTTTAAATAAAAGAATTTAAAAAATTTGGAGAAAGAAAAAAACACTAATATCTTTATAAGCAGAGAATTTTTTCCAGGTGTGTTGTACAGAGCACAGAGCATTTCTTTTCGTAGTAGTAAGCGTTCTTTCCGTAAAAGTTTGTAAGACAGAGGATTTCTCATCGCGCGTCGCGTCATACTGGTCTTTCTTAAAATATCTCGCAAACAAGAAAAATCGTTTTCCGGTACAAATAGAAGGAACATTCAGAAACAAAAAGTTTTGTATTCTCCGAAGAGAACACTGGACGTCCTGCGCGATAAGTAAGAAATCAATTATACGTGAGCAAACTCGACAGATCGGGGTCTAGCCGCATGCTTCAAATTTCCGCACAATTAATACGGATCCCACGTCGTCGTAGGATCTCCGCGTCAAATGGTCCGACTAACGCGGTTGCATCGCGTGTCGCGGTTTTGCTTGCATTCCTCACGCGCCTCGTTGCGTTAATCGTACTTAGCGCGTGGAATTCGCTTTACGCAGGAAGCGCCAAGGATATGTATAGCGAGTAACCGGAGGAGGAGCCTGAGGAGCAAGGAAAGCCAGCCAACCGAGAGGGAGGTCTTGAGGGAGCAACGACTAGTTTCTTCTCCATATTATTATCTGCCGTGTCCGGTAAGTGCCACGTGTAAGATAGCTGGGATGTGGAAGACATCATGTCGATCCCGGCCATTCCGCTCTCCACCACTATGTAGGTATCCATTTAGTTATGCGAGCAAGAATACTTATACTAACTACTATTCCTATACTAACGATTCTGAAAGGAATTCCTCCGTTTTGTCTCGCATTTCCACGTGTCCATAATAATCCCTGCCTGGTTTGTCGCATTGCCAGTACATCGATGTATTAATGATCTAGGTCCGCGACAATTCAATTATACCGGGACTTTTATTGGGTTTGGAACAGCCATTGTTGGAATTCTTTACATCTCGTACAGTAACAGCGAATTTCTATAAGCCGTCTATAATACATTGAGATTTGTTCAGTACGTGTACATTTAAAATTACGAATTACATATGCAAAAAAGTATTATATAAAATATATATCATGCGCATTTCGAAATTTGATAAATAATATTTTTTAAAAGATTCTAGATGTGCAGACTTGAGTTTAATTTTCACTAGCACATAAAAAATATAAACGATCAAGGAAGGGGAAATTATAAACTCGCGTGTTGTGTCGTAGTTCAAACGAATTCAATAATCTCATAAGGGGATAAAGTCGGTCGCTTACAGTGACATATCCCTGAATCACGTTCGAGACAAAGTAATGGTTCCATGGTGCAGAATAATCAGCAATAGGAGGTATAAAGACGCGATGTTGCTCCTTTGCTGTATAGTCTCTTTCTTATCTTCGAATGACGTGTTCAACTACGCCCACGTCATAGCTATTCGTTTAATTCGCTTATGTGATAGTAGCCCATACCATTACATGACTTTTGATCACTAACCGTCACCCCGTATATTTGCAATAAGTATCTGCATATCATAGTTTGTCAATGTTGCAATGACTATTTTTTAAGATCGCTACGCCAACACGTCGTCTTTGTCGTTTCGTCATGGCGTTTGGAAGTACCATCACGACGAGCGCGCAATGACTATGGCATGTAACAAGATACCATGGCGATTTCACACACGCATGCAAATCCCCTCCAGTATCGAGTTATGTCGGTTTTCCTGCCGAGCAGACGGCAAGGATCTACAGTGGTAGAGATGCGAGAAAGAGAGAGAGAGAGAGAGACAAAAAAGAAAAGAAAAACTCGCCTTGGTTTTCATGCCAGACTAGATATTATCAAGTTGAACCGTGGGAAAGGGAAAGCTTTTCTATTTTCTATCACTATTTTCAATAGCTTACAAAAGACTTCCAGAATCTCGATTTATTTATTATAGATAATCTGGAATCGTTTCGATAATGACCAATTGGAACCTTGGCGATCGTATATTCTTCAATGAATACGAGTGACAAGATATTTCATGGACATAGAACCGAACGTTCCTTCGCGACTCAGGCGCCGGCGAGATCAAATCGAAGATAATGCAGCACGAAGAAGCAGATGCATAAGAATAAGAAAGGAAGGTTCGTCCTGCGATGTCCGCGATCCTTTCTCTCCATCTTCGTAGCGCGATGGACGAAGGAAGACGGGTTATCATTTAAGTGAAATGCCGTGTCCACTATCTCTTGGCTCTCACGCGGCCCAGGCTGCTTCTTCGCGGTGCCAGGACTTGTTTCCTGCGAGTCTCTGGATATCGTAGCGGAGCAGCACATTGGAACGGGATAATCCCTTCGCTGTTGCTTCGCGCTGCATCACGAGAAATTCTGCGCAAGGGTTATTAATAAAGCTACTGCTATCTAACGCAATTAGAGACGCAAAGTCCTCGGGTCTATATACCACTGGCGTTACGTGAGAGAATATCGTGAATATCCTCTCAGCACTTTCCAGCGCATCACAGCTCATCTTCATTTACTATCTACATTAGGTACTCCTTCAGACTGTGTCTAATTTATTATGTAGCATTCATGTTCGAAACTATCATTGCATTTGCAAGAAAATGCAAATTATTTTCTTCTTTTAATGTTCATTTATGTAAACGTGCTCATATTTGTCTTTAGTTAGCTAGAAGTTCGTTACCTGTGCTTCGTTAGCTTTGAGATTATTCGCTGATCGCATTCACGAACAGTATCGTTCAATTTAGAAAGTTTATGCTGTACCGTGTATTGTATCAATTTATATCGAAAAAATTAACGATTTTTGTGCCCGCAGCAGCAGAAACGACATTTCACATATCCTAATCCTTTCCGATTATCTTTGTAGCGTGGTTACTGAACAGGAATGAGCAACGCAGCACACCCGCGATCAACAAAAAATTCGGTATAAAGTGCAGCCTTGTGCGTCGGCGATCAAGATACCTTCTTGCCATGGAGCGATCATCGTTGCCTGCGTCATACGATGTAGATACGATCTCACGACTACAAGGAGCCGCACCGTTCACGTACGACCTTGCCGCGTCGCAACTGAAGAATACAAGGCAACTCGCTTGGAGATCGCCCGGTTTTACGAGTGAATGCAGGCGGCAATTAACGTATGATCCTTGAAAGTGCGATCGGAGAGAGAGCGAAAACGAGAGCGAGAGAGGACTTTAATTCAACGAAAAAAATTCCGCGGTGTAATTATAATGAAGAGAAGAATAGTTGATCGATACTGATTATATCTCAGCGATTTAACAAACTGCGAGAGAAGGCGAATGCGTCCTCCCTCCCCACATTATAGCACTTTCTTCCGTTCATTTGTATCAGCTAATGTCGGAGTACAGATTAGGCGCCGATACTAATTAATTACGAGCGAGACAAGCGGCGTGACCAACTGTCAGATTTGTCCTGATAAACGAGATTTCGTGGAAAGATTTATTAATGCTTCTACGGTAAATTAGCCGTTAAGGCGCGTTCAGTGGCGTACGAAAAGATCGAAGAAACATATAAGATTCATGTGTAATGTTAATTTAAATATTCTATCTATCTTTATATTATATTACTCTTATCGCGATTTAGCTTATCCTTCCGAATTACGTAAATTTCTACGATTCTGAATTCGGATTATTGACGAGGCCTCTCTCATCTAATTAACCGTTTCCCAATACAAATAAAATATAATTACATAAGCGTAACATAAATATTAAATTTATTAATTAACTTCTAATGTAATAAGAAAACTCGAAATTGTATAGATAACATCAGAAATATCTAGGAAGTACGTAGATTCTTCACGAATCATATAAGAAACATATAATGATATAATGAATAGGTACGGTCCGATACCGGTCTCATACCGGTCTTTTCAATGCAATGATTGAAGAAGTATGAATAAAAAAAAACAAACGAAACTCTATATATATTTAAAAGCGGTTATAGTATATAAATTGAAATATTTCAACGAGAACGAGAAATAAACGTAACCTATTTTAACGTCTTCTCGAGTATCGCATACTTATACATTGTCACGTATAATTGAAATCCATGGCTATCAACAACTAATTTAGCAAGAAAATCGATATCAAATAATTATGTACTCTCCTAAATCACTTATCCCATACTAAGCGACAAACTATACCAATTAAGATACAGCAAAGTGTTCCGATGTTTCTCATGTGAATCAAGACTGCTGATGCGATCATCTTGATGAAGAATACTAGTGAGTTTCGCCACTGGATGCGAAATAGAAAATGAAGAAGAAAAGGGAGAGAGATTCTAGCGCATCATTATAGCCACGAGTGGAGTGTTAGTTACTGGAGGTGTCTTCTTGTAAACACTCGGACATTTACATAACGAGTGACATCTGCCAGCCCAATCATACACGCCACCAAGAGTTTAATACCGCTAACATACCACTCCGCGTGTCACACTCCAAGTCGCCAAGTCTGGTCTTCGAAGACCAGCTCATACACATCCATAACGTAGCACATGGCCATATGACGTGCATTACACGTTTGTTCGCACATCACATTGTGACGAATATCCACGAAACTGAAGAAAACATGTCCCTCCGCATTAAGGAAGACTATAACACCATTTGCATGTGGCAATGTCAATTCTAGATAGGAACGCAACATGTTGCATAGCGATAAGGTTACTTTTACTTTACGGAAAACAGATAACACTTTCAAGACGTGGTTTTCGCTTACGCGCATTGTCGCTTTTTAAATTGAAAATCTTCCTGTTGTAACTCGATTGTCTTATCTAACATATCTATCTACAATTGGATAAAGAAAATAAAAGAAAGAATCTGTGATTGATAGAAATAAACACATGAACGCGACGATTATACTACTGAGTCTTTATATAATAATTCATCAACGAGAATTAATTAGAAACTAGTGAGCAGAAATTCGTCGTGTTTCTCTTCACAGTTCTCTTTTTTTCCTATCTTGGGAGATCGGCGCTTCTCATTGAACCGCAATACGAGAAATGCATTACGTTTCTCTTGTAATTCTGAAGACGATAAGTTTTTGCAAACCCCACTTGTCGATCAGATCGATCGTTCTCAATTGTTTATTCCGATCATCTGTCCCAATCCGCTGTCACATTTTTTGCCATCCGCAGTATGCGATGAGATAATTTAGTGAACCCCGCGAAAACCGACCAACTGTCAACGGTCCCACTGGCCGATGTCATTGTTTTGGTCTCGTCTATATTCGAACGTACCGAGGTGTGCTACCACGGCGGTGTGCCGCACAATAATTATCGCTGTCTACAACGAAAAGCTACGATGACGATAAATCTGAGGTTTCTTTTACAAATCAGCGTGTAAATAAAAATTGAAAACGAAAAAGAAAAGGAAAACACTGGAAGAACGACCAGATATGGAATTACGAATGTGACTTGGATATAATTATCGTAAAGACTATCAAAAATATATCCGTCACCTCGTCATGGAAACCTTTCCGCCTAGATTAAGCGTTTACTGAAGGGGTGAGAACAATCGAGAAGGTTCGGGCGGGTGTGGCAATATATAATTACAGTAATTAGTAGACAAGTAATTAATTAGGCTCGCACGCCGTTTGCTATTTCTTGTGGTGCAGAGTTGCTGAATGAGTGTGCGTATGTGCGCGTATTTGTGTATACATGTCATTTGCGTGTACGAGTGCCTAAGGTACCTGTGGGATACTGGTATAACTACGTGTCCCTATATGTCCGCATGCCCAAGAGGTTACGTCTTGATCCCAATTAACGAGCGATTTTTTGTTAATTGCATCAAGAGACTGAGCGAATGAGTATGAGGAGCAATCTTGCAAACATAAGAAACGCAGAATCGATCGATTTTGCTGATCACAAAATGATAATAAACTGTACACTTTATATTGGACAATACCATTAAGAAAATCGATATATTTGCTACTCTCCCTAAATTTCACTGTTCTCCCTATTCTAAAGCTCTAAATTTTTTACGAGTACAAATATGATTTTATTCACATTGTAAACGCATTTTAAAAATATATCTCTATCTTTATATTCTATGTTTAATTCTTCAATATCGCTTGCAAATCGTTGGATTCTAACAATGAGTATCTACTAAGCAGCGGAAACTGAAAAACTCAATTATAATTTATTTTTTTCAAGTCTTAAATACATTTTAGTCAATATAATTTTGTCACTTGAAATAAAAAATTTTACATCTAAATTTAAGAAATTTTAAAAAAGTTAGCTACATAGAAATATCACAAGTATTATACATATTTCTTTGAAAAGGCTTTTCCTCATATTCACTTTTCGACTTCTTTCTTATATATATCTTGAAGTTAATATTGTATCGTTACTTGGTATAAACTTAACTATTACAATCCGGAGACATACAATAATCATTCGACTAAATCAATTTAAATTGTTATAGTTGACAAAAATGTATATCACCGGATCAAATTACTCGACGCATTGATTCTTAGTACAGCACAGACGATTGGCCGTGTCCTGTCAAACATTCGGAACTCTCCCCTGCAATCACCGACGACCAAGCACGGTTTGCTCACTTCACCGGGCAATAAACATAATGGCGCACGTCCTTAATTAAGTGGATTTTCAATCAAGATTCAATCAGTCTCGTTGTAAATGTAAATGCCGACCCAACCCATTGTCGCTTCTCCTCACCGTTCACGATCCGTCCCCGGATTGTCATCATGTCCAGGTCCGTAAATTCATGTTTAAAAATGTAAAAAATGAATCTTCCTGTATGTAAATGCGGTTTGTAGCAGCGATAAAATTACATTAGTGTTTCACTTGCATAATTTTGATAGACTACGTGAAAAACTTTTATTTCATTATCTCATGATATTTCTCTTAAAAAGAAAGACTATGAGATTTTAGCGATAAATTCCTTTTGAAGTGTGTGAAAGTATGCATTAATCAAAAAATTCATTTATCACTCGCATTATATTTAGAAATACACATATTACGTTAAAATAGCAGAGATAAATTATAAAATATTCACGAAATAAGACAATGTATCTATATGGCGAAAAATGCCTCAATAACTCGGATAACGATTAATTTTAGTACGTACGCGCGCTTATACATACAGCGCAAAATCGGATTACTTTCGATGAACGACTCTCGATGGCCGATGACTTATCAATTACGTTCGAGCTCAAGCATCGCGCTATCATAATACCACGATTCGTAGTGTCGTAAAAAGATTCGATCATCATGATGCGTTCAGTGCCACGATTGCATTTGAGGACGAGCAGTGGATATGCAAATGTGTCGTGGCGGAACGGCGAGTGGAGGACCCGGCTGGGGGTCCGCAAAGTCGAGACAAAGTCACAGCGGGATCCACTCTCCCGAGCATGCCCCTTCCGCCCCCAATCCCTCTGTCCCATCCCGCTCACTCGCTCCCTCGTACCTCGCTCAAATGAAATTTTCCGCAACATTGCATTCGAATGCGATTAAAGCTCGTATAGCGGGCTGATACCCGCGGAAGCGGATGGAGAGCCAAGTCGAGTCAAGGCTCTTCTTCACCGCTTTCTTCCTTCTCTCTGCGTTTGGCCGCAGACTTTCGCGTCAGCCCCTCCTTCGTCAATTTCGAGAAATCGAATTGTAACTTGTACCCACCGTAGCACCCTCCGTGACAGAAGCACGCGTGATTCATCGCCTACCAACGCGAAGCGCGCCGGCTAATTTCCTTCGGATATCGATTCCATTCTATGCGAATGCGAGAGGTCGAGAACATCTTTCGGATCTTCCTGTTTTTCCTCAAAGTCTATAGTATATTAAAAATACTAGAATCTCTCTCGTAATACCAACTTGTACTACAGTATAAAAATTTAAATTTCTATTTATACAGCAAAGTATTTATACATCAGTTATATTTTATTTGAATACTTTTATAAAACATAAAAAATATGATTTATATCATATAATGTGTTATATAAATACAATACATAGAAGTTATATAAAAGTAAATAAGATTGATTATTATAATCAACCTTAAATGCTTGTCGTATCGTGACTGTTATAAAAAACATAAACATGGTGCGACTATTACTCCGATCATTAGATGCGCTCTCATGCGGAAGGAGCGTAGGACGACGACAAGAACTCGTCTTCTCGTGCATTTAAACGTCGCTCGATGCAGCAGCGGGAGGTACATCGATGTTTATCGCGCGAGAACGCCTCCGACTGGGACTAAGTGAGCGGTACAGCCGCGTTTTGTACGTCTTTACGTGACGAAGAGGCTACTGATGTCGCGCTTCGTCGTGCCGCCAATTCCGATCCGAGACGTTCATTGGTTCCTTATACCGCGAGTGGCATCCCTCGAACTTCGAAGAGCCATGTAAAGGCTGTGGTGTAGGATGCATCTTTGACAGTGACAGACAGATACTTAATGCGTAAAGTCACTTTGCTGCTCGTGCATAAGTCTAAGTTATAAATCTTATTCGCCCAACAAAGATGCTAAATACATAATCATTTTTTTGTGAAACTAATATTATATAAAATAAAAGAAATATCAAATATAAACTATGTATCACCTTCAGAGATTTCTTATTTTTCATTTTTCATTTATAATAATTGATTCACGCTCTAAAAATTCAATGTTAAGATAGTTGGAAAAGTAAATTATATGTACAAAAATAACAAGAGAGAGTATAAGAATATCTTAGAAATGTGTGTATGTGTAAAAGAAGAAGGAAGAGAGGAAGATAGTGTCGAGCGGCTTCTCGGCCAGAATCTAAAATGACCAGCGCGTCTTTGCTCGCCATCCTGAAAAGTTTCCAAGGCAGAGGGCCCGGGCATCTGGAAATAAGGAACGACGTGGATATAGGATCGCGTAGGGATAGAGTGGCTCGCGGCGGTTCGCCGTTCACCAAGAGCAATATACGCGTCATATATCACCTAGCTGTAGCTAATGCCCGGGAAGGTGTGCGTGAGGCTATCTGCGCGCCATAAAACACTCTCGCGCTGTGCTCCAAGAGGGGTTGCTGGTGGCTCGGTGGCGAGTGTCACCACAGGTGCGGACATTCTCATCATAAATACCAGCTCAGCTACAGCCGTAAACCGTCTGGAGAACCTAATTGGGGCGTGGCTGCGGTTACACCTTCGAGACTTTGCCTCTTATGCTGCGTTGTCTTTTGCGTCTTTCTTCCTTCCTTCTTTCCTTCCTTTCTTTTTCTTACTCTTATCTTTAATTCTTATAAGAGTATGGTACATTGCTATTCTACATCCGCGAAATTGCTCTTTGCATTATACTTTGTCGTTGCTTCTGATTACCGCTCGGTACTCATTTGTTCTGTTTCTTTTAAATATTGTTAAACTCAATATAGGGGACACATGATGGATATAATGGAATAAATACTATAGAAATTATAGAAACCAATTACAACTCAAGTACGTCTAACGAAATAGTTTAATCGAGATAAGTTTTAGAATGGAAGTAAACGAAAAATAAGATTCATAAATTCAAAGATTCGAGTATATTTGCTTTTCCGAATACCAATCAAATGAGATCATACTTGCAATGAAATATTAAAATTATTTACAAACGTTTTGTCCTTTACAGCGACTGCTATTTTGATAGAATGTTAATTGAATGAAGACAATAGAACGCAGAATATAAAAGTTCTTCTATTAATTATAAAAATATGCCATACTAATATAAAATTGCATGAAATATAATATATTGACATACGAAATAAATATATCATTCGATGATATCGAAATAAAGTTAATTTAGGAACTACATCCGTGACGGAACGCAATATTGCGAAGCGATCTCTGTCTTTGATGATTTCGAGGTGTTTCCACCCTCATAATGGTCAGCGTGCGTGTTTTCACGCGAGGGTGGATGCGAGAAAACGTTAAAAGGTAGGTCGGTTCCGGCACACCTCTCCGTTTAACCACCTCGTATCATTATGTCCAGCGAATTTCAGTCTTAACTGTCCGCTGGCATGAACCTGCGAGCGATAACAAGCACCAGCAGCAGCAACGGCACGACGATTCTCTCTTTCCGCCCCTTCCCTTCCTCCCTCTTTTTCTCTCTCACTGCCCAGTGCCCAGGTGAACGTAACGGTAAGAGGACGATATGTGCGACCAACACTGGCGTAAGCGGTGAAGCATCCTCGAACGCTTCGATTTTGGACAAATCTTCATACAACTGTCAGTAGCGGATACGTTATATAGCTACGTGCACAAACTGTGTGTGTGATATTTGAAATCTCCATTATGTTCAAGATGCTACAAATGATTAGAAATCAAAAAGATTTTGTTCCTTGATTATTATAATTTTTAGTTATTTTTTTATATAATCTTTGATAATTTTTTACAATGATAATTTTAATAATAAAATATTGTACATTTTAAAATTCATACAAATGTAAAAAATTCAAATAATCAACTTAATAATAATATTGAAATTGCATGACCGAATCCAATGCAGTTGCATTTCCGAGTGATTTTGCGCCGCGTAAGGCATATTGTATTCGCACGATTGCGCCGCTGGTAACCGGTTCTTATCGCCAGGACGGCGAAAATTATTCTCGCTTCGATCTCACATATACGTACGTTGTGGCCAAGGATTCTTAATTATTATCGCAGTGCATCAAGAAGAGATGTATGTACGATACATGCGATAATCGAAATACTCGCGACAGATAGTTTTAATTATCAATCTATTTGCATTATCACCGAACGTGTACGAAATGTAAAGCTATACGGGTCGTAAAAGTCTCTTTATAAACACCTCTTGAGTGTCGCCCACATGAAAATTCGAGGATTATTTTTAAATGTACGAAATCGCCGTTCTTTCCAATTCTTTTCTAAGCAAAAGCGAAGGCACGAGACACGATATGAAGAGCACTTGGCATTGGAGCTCGACAGAAGGTATTGGATTAGGATACTGCTGAAGAAGGTTTGTTGCTTGCACGAGTGTCGCTCCGCCGCTCGAGCGTGTTTGAACATATTTGTTCGGTCCTTAAGAAGACGGAGCCTACTCACATTATTGGCTCGAAACTTTTCACTACCGGAGTATCTCCCGCGTTCATTTCTGCCGCATCTGTTGTCTCCTTCTGATCCAAACCATGTATCTTCAATGACATTCTGTTTCGAGGTCGATGGAAGCTGTTACATCGCCCATCGTGACATAGTCTCCGTATCATAGTCTTCGCCGTCTTTTGCCACCAGCATTAAACAGGAATTATTACGAGTATTCGCTCGGACCGGACAGTGAAGTGACAGGCGTAAACCGAGCTTGAAATCCTCGATCGATGTTTACTAACCAAACTCGCATTTACTTATGTCTTTTTGTGTTTAACGATCAACACGATATGTCGAAAAAATTTTTTAATTTCTACATCTTGCTCTCTTTCTGTTTTCCTAAATTTGTGTATACTAATTTCTCTGGAGAATTTAAAGTAAAATTATTTTTCGTATTGTTACTCTTTCTTATCATTATCGTTTCAATTCGTCACAAAACAGTGAATTATAAAAATATGTTTAAATTGTGTTTAAAAGAACAATAGATCATTTTAATCAAATAACAAAAAACGAATGAAAGCTGAGAAGAGTTACGAATAATGGCGCTTCTCGAATAATCGAATTTATTATCTCATTATAAAGATTCCGAACAAATGTTCACAAATGTGTATGCCTGAGAATACCTCTAATGTCACCTATCTCTCAATGGCAGATACAAAATGATCGTTCTCGTTATGTAGCGCCCAAACATTACAGCATGATCTGTAAAGAGGCGTTTTCGTTTACCTTTTTAATGACGCATGGCTAGACATTACAAGCAGACGAATCCACGTCCGGCCATCAACATTATCCACATATTATACACGCCGACCAGCTCCCACACGCGTGCGCTTCACGACGGTACTATCGTCCCATGTGTACGCACGTCCAACGCTATATACACACGAAAGGCACGGAAAATGACGACTATGACAACGACGACGACGACGACGACGACGACGACGACGAAGAACACAGCTAACAGGGCAAACATGAAGCCAGTTACTCGCTCAAATATTTATACCTGGCCATATCCCAAGGCGTTATCTCCAACACGCACTGGCTTCTACGACGATGTAGGAAGCAGAGTGGAGAACGCGTAAGAGGAAAAGAAAGAGGGATGCACACAGACTGCAGGTTGATTCACCTTGGCTGAGCAGATTCTGTTAATGAAAGACTCTCTTTCACGCCCAAGCACTAAGCGGAGACAATAAAGATACCTCGTTGATCCTACCTTCTTTGCACGTTCATGTTGCTGCTTCCTTTTTCCCACTCTTTTAGAGAGAACGTCGGCACAACAGTTTCCTGTTCTCGCAACTACAAGATTATGGTTTCATAATCTAATCTATGTTTACACCAGGAATAAGCCCTCTTGAACACTAAAAAAGAAGATGTTTTCGGAAAGTCGACCGTCGCTATCGATATAACGTGAGAATTTCAGTGAGAATGACTTTGTCGCGGTGAACGAATCTAGATAATATCGCGACTTGTCGCGCTCAAATTAGAAGGAACTCGTATGTGTGTATTTTAAGTCAAATTCATCTTCCATTTAACGGCGCAAAATTGGTTTGGAGGAAAGCAATTATCACGAATCGACGTCACAAATAATATCATCCATCTTTTCCAACATTTTTCCGCGAAGCGAAGCGAGGTAAGCGAATTCTCTAATCGGCGCCTCGATCACTCGGATTTGGGGGAAGTCATGGACGGCGGAGAAGGATAAATCGCGGTTATTAGCGCAAGATTACGCGGGCTTGCGCTCAGATTGCCTTGCGATGCGGGGGCTCAAATCCAAAATCTATATATCTGGCAATTCACCGCCGACATCGGTCATGGTGGTGGTCGAGATACGTGAAAGAGTGGGAAAGAGAAGAGTGAAAAAAAAAGAAGAGAAAGAAGAGAAAGCCCTATGGATGATGGGAGACGCGAGAGGGATGTAAGAAGATTCCGACACGTGCACATTGTTAGGGGAATCAGATTAGCCGGCAAGCTTGATGTATGTGCATCGCTAGTAACGTATCCTACTGTTCTCAGTACCCTGTCTTCTCGCTTCTCTCTTTCTCCTATCTTACCACGGTTTATCGAGCAAGTGATGGAAGCTAATACTATGATATTGGACACGATACCACTATTCTTTAAAACCGCGCTAAAATGATTTTTAAGCAACATGATATTATTTTTTTCGCTGTATCCGAAAACACATACTTATATGTATATTAAATTTTAACTCTTCGTGAAATCATATAATTGTAAGACTTAAAAATTTTGGATATCTTATGAAACAAACGAAAAAGGGATTGTCTTCCACGGATTATGGTGGCAAACATCTAACATTATCATAAGCCGATCTTATACAACAAAGTATTTATTTTGTTGTCTATAAGAAAAGACTATAAATTGATAACTAATTACATTGGACGTATGTCCAATTAATTAACACGACCCGCTTCTCGCGATTAACATTAGTCCGTTACGAGAGGAAACTCAAGATATATGTATCTAGTTTGATTCTCTGCCCAGACGCATAAATTCACAATGATTTATCGTCCTGTATATTCAAAGAAAGAGAAAGGCATCGGCACTTCACATATCGCGAACACTATGCGGCAAAGTTCTACCTTTGGATGCGTGCATGATCGGTCTAATTAAACTTTGCGAAGCTGAGTGAGACGTCAACTTGTTCCGTTCACGAAGACTTGCCATACCAGCCCCTCGTAACGAGACGAAAGCAATCTCACTTAGTTATGTATACATCCTGTTTCTATGTCTTAATAAACCGTCCAACGGACATAACGGAATTGTATCACCATTATATCAACGTTATACAATGATCAGATTAATTATATTAGCAAACTTTAGTTCAGATTATCCAATTAATATAAATTCCTTAACATCATAGAAAATTAATAATCAATCAAACACAATTCGCATCATAAATATTTAAATTTATTGAACTGTTGATTAAAACAAATGAATTGATTATTTTTAATGTTTACATATTTCACTTTAATACCAAAATCCACAAAATGGCGTAGGAAAGGACGCATCCTGAATGAATTAATATTTCACAAATATTATGGAAGGAAAAGGAGAAATAATCTTATTTAAAGGATAAAGTATGTTCGTGTTACGTGAACGTCCTACGCTTCAAGAAACGTGCAAAAATCCGTTCGGATGAGGAAGAAAAAAATGTGAGAACAGATAACCGATTTGTTCGCTAGTAACGAACATGCTGCCTGCCAGATTCGCGTAAGCCGCTACTTCTTCTTGTATAATATCTACCTTCATGAGGAAGCATCTCGTGTGGGTAGAATCAATTACGCGACGAAATACATCTTGACAGAGACACCTGGCCAACTGCAGCGTCAGTAATATTTAAATACGCACACCCACGGCTCGTGTCGGATGGTACTCGATAAATCTCTGAGGAATCGCCATGGGATAATGGCGACAAAAGCGCTGACGTTGTCAGAGGCAAGGATTAAATGGCCTTACATTCGTGAGACGTCTATCTGATTTGACTAACAAAAAACTAATGCGTGCAGCGATATGATACATTAAATTTACCAGTGCATTTATATTCAATCTTACGATTACGTCGCTTTAATTTACGTTTCAATACGTCTGATACATAGAACGTTTAATAGTATATTTTTTTTCTTCTTCTGAAGAATGCTACTTTAAATTATAGTAAATTCCTTGAATTATTGACTATAGTAATTTCCTTGAATTGAGAAACTGACAAATGCTTACATGTACCTACTCCGTACGGATGTAATATGAAATACAATTATTTATGTATGCGACGCTATAATTATCGAAGTCGAAGAAACAGTAGCAGCTCTAGCAGACGTAATGTAATTACAACGATACCGAGTGACTAATGTTCTTTTTATCTGGATAGCGACCTACCGCCTTCGAAATCGCAACCAACCAAAGTCATTACGCGCCGTTAATGTATCGTCTCTTCGTATTCGGCAACACCCTCACAAATCTATCTCCTTGATAACGCGTCGTGATATCATATGCGTCCAAGTTGCGCGTTAATTATCGACTAATGAAATCGATAGATACGCAGAGAAGTTAAACGCGACGAACCCCTTATGAGCAGGGTGTTGCTGCCGCTAAGAAATTTCGAAGGGAAATTTTCACCCTCTCTTTCAACTCTCTTTTCATTTCCGACGATCATTAGGTTGTAAAGAGAAAGTGCATGAGCGAGCGAATTTAAATACGAAAATACCTATCTAGTTTAGCGAACCTATTATACAATCTTACCTACAATCATTTTCATTTCCCCATTTCTCTTCATCTAACGATACTACACGTAGTGGAAAATCAATTAACATTTACTCACTGTTTCCAGAAGTCGCGATGCTCGCAAAACAATTGAGAAGTCTGCACTTACCTGAAACAAAGAGCAAGTAAAATTATAAATTACACGCTCGTTAACTTTTATTTTTTTTTTCTCTTCATGTAAGCGAGCGGGATAACCTATCAATGAAGAGGGACACAATAGCATGCATAAAAATGCGACTAATAAAAGATTCCGCTATAAAATTCAATCCTCGGGCTAATATAGAAAAAGAGCAACGATGGTATCGCGTGTTATATTCTTTCTCTCAGTTTGACTCATCAAATAGAGAATATTACAGCAGAGGCACGAGAAGAGAGATGATTTCGTACGACGAAATCAAGGAAAAGAAAGGAAGGATAGACACGCGCCTATATTCGAACTTTGCACGTACATCTAAAGGAATCGTGATACGCCATCGGTAATGGTACTTGGTGGCAAGACTCTTTTGTGGTGTGAGAACGGTATTGTCTTTTTACGGCCTCCGCAGGCATTTGCTGGTGTTTCCCTGACGCCCGAGGGAGCAGGTTCTCTTTTTCGCCTTCGGTCCCGAGCTCCTTCGGTATTATCCGAGAGAGATCACCTTTTTACCGGTCGTTGCGACCTCGTCATTCTGCCCTTATCTCGAAACCTCCCTCTCTCTTGTTCAACAACGAGAGGGAACGGCTCACTGAGGAAGGTGAATGAGGAAGGCAGCAGCCCTTCTCGATCGTGCCATGCGCGCGCTCGCTGAGAATGCCCTCGGACGGAAAACGAGAGAGAGAGAGAGAGAGAGAGAGAGAGAGAGAGAGAGAGATGGTGAATCGAATGGCAGCGTAACCGTGACGAGGTCGTCAAATCCGTAGAGCGATTGAAAATTATACAGGGATCGGCTTTACGAGCGGACGCTTTAGCTGCGCTGACGTGCCCGCACTTATCCGCGTACTATGTCCCTATAACGCCACGATATCTCGTCGACCCTGAGGAACACGACAGTCGAAGATCTTCGACTCGAGGGGTTTATGGAATCGGCTCTTCTCTCGGTAAGTAAATCCTTTGACGTGGCTACAGAAGTTACGGCGCGGTCAAAACCGAATACATCTCAAGAGGATACACTCTCGACATATCCTTTCACGCAACTATCTTATTAATACACAGGATTTTACGATAAAATAAGACGTTTCTGCGACATGATGACACTTTCAACAGTTTTTGCGTTCTTCACGCTTAACGGTTACTCTCTTCATCTTTTGCGAGCATACTTCCGCCTTAGCGGTCGGCTAGATTTTCTTCAAGGGAATGCCTGGAACGATGTTGCTATCATCAGTGCCGTTCGCGCATTTGCGACGTAATTGCGATTCAACGACGCAATGTGAATACGCATAGAGCGCACAAATTTAAATATTCACGATGGCAAAATGACGGAATTATCTATCGCGCGACGCTAATAAAAGTACCACGCAATTATGTATTCCGAACGAATCGGAATTTATAATTCGCCAGTCCGAATGTAAATACGGGAATATTTAATTGGCGCGATAGAACCACCGATAACCGCTGACGAAGAACGCATTATTCGATTATCTGGTCGACTTCGTAATTGGCCTCTCTGTGGGCATCGCGCGGATTATAAATTACAAATTATATACCAACCTAATTGTCGTAAATGTCGTATTTTCCTACTTTGTAATATGTATATGAGTCTGACAAGATCTTATAATAAAATATACCGATAACGATGTTACGGGTATGCCTCGTTAGATACATTTTCATTTGTACCGAACGATTTGCTCGAACATTGTTACGTTGATAATATAACTACTTCATTTGGTTGAGTATAAACAAGCGATGCCACACGAGACGTTAATCTCATTTTGATAGCTCATTCTATAAATCGTATCTTATGTATCTCATTTAATAGCAATTTGATTACGTCTCGTCATTTGTCAATGAGAGAAGAAAAAAAATATATAATATGATTTTTAAGATCCGACAAATGGCTATTCTATGCTTATGCTTAGGCAAAATGTTAAAACAACCGTGTAGAAGCTCAAATGAATCTATTGCGATAAAAAATTCTACACATTAATTTTATGGATACAAATATATGCGTAATGTGAGAAGTTAAATAAACTACATCGGTGACGCGTAAACATTTTGGAATTATATAAATTAAACTTATCTCTTGAAAGATTCCTACGTACGTATGTATCTCTTGGACGTTGTTAGATATAACGGTAATCCGCCTCTCTTTTAACACAAAATTCATACATAGCAAGAACGAGCTCATTATCATTTTCATCATCACAATTCTCGGACTCGCAATTTGATAGTCCGTGAAACATTCTTGTGTCGCTAAGTAACAATCGTACTGCTTCATTAAATTAGTTGTGCAAATCATATCCATATACGAACGAGCCCGAGATTGAAAGGTTATTATCACATTTAAGGAATACACGTGGAGTATGCCAATTCTTTTCGTATTTTCGACATTTATTTATTTATTAAACTCATTCTATTTTTAAACAGTTAAGCGTTTCGAATGTACCGTGTAAGTACGCACAGCTGAAGGAAGCTTAAATGCGACTTTTCTAGTAATGGAGATCAGATGACTGCGAATAGACTTCAGATTTCCTTCTAGTGAAGGAAATACGGCACAACGGGAAAGTTAATGCCACCCGCGGTAATGGAGTACCTCTGTAAGTAAACTCTCTCTCTTTCTCTTCATCTCCCCACTATTCCTAGCATCTCGCTTTCTCCTTCCCTCCCGCATCCCTCCCATCTACCTCGTCTCTTCTCCATTACATCGGAGCAACCTGCAGACTCCATACGTTATCACCGTAGACAGCCTCAAATTGCTTCATTAGCCGCGAGATATTTTATATAAATTGGGGACTAAATTACCTGCAGCCGCGCGCTCGGCATCGGCGAAAAATTTGTAATTAGAGCAGGTAAAACTCGTCGCCGTTGCGCGGTCAGGCGGCGAAGGGAAAAGTAAGAGAAAGAAAGAAAAATGAGAGTAGAAACGAAATAGTAGACAAAAAGAGAAAGAAGGGAAGACCAAGAGGTTTGGAGGGCCATTTCTTAATTATTTACGCGCCACTGTGCGGCAGTATTGTTCGTTCGCGACGCATAAACCGTGGCAAATCGCCGCCGCCCTTTGCGGTTTCGCCGATAGCCGCTTTACGTCTTCAACTTCATGAATGGAGCAATTAGCATTCGGTGGCAGCTCAGAACGCGTTAAGGGGTACGTTTTGTTACGAGGACGTCCTTGCTTCACGAGTTCCCACCACTACGGTGCGTTAACGAAATGCATTTTCAGGCCATTGGGCAATACTACTTGCTCAAGCCATCGTTACTATTCATTTCGTAACTAAAGAGATCATTAATAATCCATGGTCGAGTTACAATCATTATAATCTGCATTACATCAGTTGTTCCGTATTAAATGTAAATATCAAAGTATGACACGAATTTTGCTGTTTTTTAAATGTCTTATCCAAAAATATTTATAGTAGAAGATTTCAAAGAAGATTTCAAATGTCGTACGAGCTTCTTAAAATAGCAGCCAAGCAAAGCGTGAAAGAATTACACATTTACATGAATAAAGAGAAGCAGAGGCGTTTAAAGGAGGGAACATTGCACCAGGGGTTGTCCCCGACGAACTGTCCTACGGGGCCGTTTTACTTAATTTCCTTCTCGGACGAACTTCTTATTATTATCTCAGGCTCTTCCAACTTTTTTCTCACCCCCCTCCCTCCCCAAGTTCGTGGCTTTCACAGAGTGACACGACAGTAAGACAAAAGGAAAAGCAGCCTCCTTTCCTTCCCCCACATCTAGCTTTGAGTACTCGCTCGTACCCTCGTTGTCTCTATAGCGGCCGAGTTCACGGGGTGGAAACGACGGGCGAAATGAATTGGCAACTTTTAATTAAGATGGTATCGTCCTCGCTCGGTCCCCTGCCTTTCGATTCTCTCTTTGGTTCGTGGAAAATCGACTAGGAGCCGGAAGAACTGGCTGCTCGGATTCTACTGCTCGGAGACTCCAGGCTTCAGGAGGACGAGGTTGCGGTGGAGGAGAGAGCTTTAGGTCGTCGAGCGGCGGGGACGCGGTTAGCATTCTTTTTGTTCATGCCAACTATTCATCATCGGTGACACTTCTCGAGATAGAGGGTACCGGCACTCCTCTCTTTTCCACCTCCTCATCGTCTCATCTCGTCAACCTTTCTCGCTCTTTTCGTCCTCCCTGCTCAACCTTTTCTCTTTCCTTCCAGCTCGATCTTCTTCCTTGCCCTAGGGGTTTCCTAATGGACCCCCGACTACATAGTCCCCCTGGCCCCCTTACCACCTACTCGTCCTACCGTTATTCTTCTCCTTTTTTTTCGCGTGGCACGAGATCTCTCTATCACTTCAAGAAGACTTTACGAAGGATTTTAATTTCCCGGCAACTCTCACCAGCGCTCACCGACTACCGTTCGGTAATTCGGCAGGCTTTCAAGACGTAAATTTCTACGTTTCACGTCGATACTCCTTCGTAATTTTGTAAAACGAACTTTTAACGCACTAATGATACTTATGTACATATATATATGTTAGTACAAAACAGAAAACGCGAATGTTCAAGATATATCAGTCTATTAATAATATATAAAAATATATAATACATTAAAGTAATATATACATAATAAAAATAATATTATAAGCTTACAATAAATATTTAACAAATGTTTAATCCCTGTGTGTGTATGTGTGTGTGTGTAAAAAGTATTTCTAATTTCTATGTTGAGCATATTTACATTAATTTGTTTATAAACTCTATAAGTAATTTACCTTAAACTTTAATTGTGGTATCATTATAAAATATACATATATTTTGAAATTTTAATTTGTACGATTAATATAATTAATCATATAAAATAACTATAATTCTTTCAATAATTATTATTGCAAAGCAAAAATTATAGCAGAGGATTATTTGAGCGATGTTACGCAAAAATAACGGTGATTAAACGCGAGGCAGAAGCCGCCGCATAGAATCCCGTAATTATGACACGTCATAAAAATTTTTGAACTGGTTCCCTCTTAGTCTTCTCAAGGCCTCTTTCGTGAAGCATAGAAAAGAATAATCAAACCAAGTGCCGCGAAAAAGACAACAGCTACAATTAAAATACAAAATATTATTTGCAAATACGTTCTCCAGTAATACCACAAATTTTCTTTCTGATTTACAATTAGAAAAGAAACATTCGGAACATATGATAAAAAATAAAATATATTTAAAAAATATAAGTAGATTGAAAACGGAGCACAAACATGTAAATAATAAATGTAAATCGCAAAGAAAGAAAAACAAGGAAATACATATAATATAATTATAATAGGCGCAATGGGCGCGTGTGACACACGCGTGCCGTCACACGCACCCTACTGCCACCATCCCGCGATAGGAAAAGACTTTCAGGACGCGTCTCTCACCGTTCTGGCGTCAGTCCCCCGAGGACTGGGGTAAGCCGCATATAGTGTCTTCCAGATACTGGATGCAGAAGGAAGAAAAGCAGGAAAGAGCAGAAAGCGCACAGGAAAGAAAACCGTGGTCGCAGCGTGCTCGGCAGGTGGCTGTTAACGTCCCACGGGAATCGCTGATAAAAACAAATGGCAGAACGAGAAAAAGAGGAACTCCTCCACGTCTTTGCGACGTCGGGAATAAAAAAATTACTTGATGCCGAAACTCATGTAAACAGAGTCGTTGAATAAAAAGGGAGTCTATCCGTTTTTGTCGATGCGATTTTAAAAATCCAATTAATAAGCATACATTTAATTTACATATTCTTGTCATATAATTATCTTTGAGAAAAAGGAATACTAATTAAAATCTCGTATATCGGTTCTAATCATGAAGCATCTTTTTATCATAATACAAGTAAGAACGATTCGCCATTTCCGGAGTTGATAAGTTGATGATTGCGTCGAGCTATGGGGGAAGATTACGTCGCAAGAAAGCAATATAAAGTCGCTGTTCATCCTCATAACGACGTTTCATATAACTGTATCAAAAAGCAGGTCGTATAGTCTCGCGACACTCCATAGAATATTTAAGCTTCAATTTCATACCATCGCGGTAGGAGTCTCCATGTTGGGAGCATATTAAAAAAGAAGGTAATAAAAGCGGGCCAGGAGATCAAAAAGAAGGAGAAGAAATTGCGAAGAGGGCACCGATGGATCCAACGTACAATGGGAGCGTCGCGACGACCGTCTCGCAAAGGGAGCGGCAAGACTGACGCAGACTCTTCGCAGCGTTCAGGATGCGACACTATATGCGATTATTATTCATTATGTGGCGTCTCTCTTGTGCCAACGCATAACTCCGTCAGAGAAACGTTTCTGCGTACGCATCGTATAGACAAGCTGCAAGACTCTTCCTGCGCTTTTCATACGCGCGCGAACTGTGTTGAATTGCAAATCGTACGTCGCTCCACGACGCGAGACGAAGGGTGAACCGAGGGATGAGAGACATGTCCGTAGAAGCGAGAAAAGGAGAACAACCGAAAACTGACGAAAAACTTTGCATAAGCGAGACCGAATGCCACCCTTCCGATGTGGTTTCTCTCGAATCCACTCTATCATGAGTTCTGTCTCTTCTCATTCCCCCGTTTCTCGCATCGTAGCTCTTGCCGTGGCGTATCGTTATGGTTATGGTATTAGGCACACGAGTTGGAGTACAAACGGTTATTTCGCTAAAACGACCTCGCGTCGCTTCTTACAGGAAATGCCTCCACCGGGCCAGGGGCGATAACGAATGACGAGGGTGGGAAAAGCCGCTCGAATTTTCCGCTCAGAGAGTTGAAAGAGGCTTTCGGATCCGCTAACAGTGGTGGTGCGTGTAACAGTAGTGCTGAACGGTGAACAATGTATGACACGTAGAAATAACACAACGAATAAGCTCTCAAAATTATTTGACATCAAAAATTGATTCTCTCTATTTCAACCTATTTTATTAATTCCTTTATTTTACTAATCGCTAAAAAGCAATTATTTTTACTTTGTATGTGATCATTATATCTATTATATTCTTTTAAAAGTAAATTTATTTTAAATTGATTAAGTAGAATTTATAACAGTCTCTTTTCAGTATCCATAAACTTTAGAATCTTCGAAATATGATGGCGATTGACAGCAAATTCACGCAGCGTTTAATAGTGCAATGTCAGCTGTATAGTCAAATTAAGAGGACGTTCCAGGAGCGACCATTCACGTGGGCCCGAGGGGGTAATTTCGATTATACCAGTACAGAGCGCCGCGGGACCGTCGTTACCGGTGCCGTACATCGTACATGGTTTGTTTTACTCTCGCTATTTTACTTTTTATTACTTTCGGTTAGCCAACTAGTTAAAACCGCGGCTGCCCTCGGCTGCACACCTAATGACTCGGCGAGTAGAAACAAAGGGTTCATTTGTGAAGCGGCAGGTGTACGCTGCGGACGAACTCGACGAAACTGCTCTTTCGTCCCATCTCTCTTTCCCCATTCGATTTCCTCTGTCCACGCGTATATACTCCTTTCAAGGAGACGATCCACCTCCTCCTCCCGTCCTCCACTTGTTTCTTCCACGAATGACGCATCTGCTTTTGAGAAAACGTGACGCTATTCCGTTAAACTGGCCAAATTTTCGACGAAAAGAATAAAACGTAAAAGTACACGCACGAAAAATATATCTGATAAAACATTCTGATTATAATGCACTAGTAATAATTAAATAATTTAGTTTTCAAATAGGAGAAAAATTAAAAAATTATTATCATAAACACACTTCGTTTTTTCATAATTTATTATAATATAATTTTCTCATTTCTACAAAGTGTTTGGAAAATCAGAGATGTTCTTTCTCTGTGCTGTGATAAATTTCACGATTTTCCTGATGGATAGACTATCAGTTTTGAATTGGTGGCTTTCATTTTGGTATAACGTAGTCTTGCGAATCAAGGTCACAAGGTACGTCGGCTATATCTCGAGGAAGTATCTAACACCTGTAACTTCACGTCTATTCCAAAGTCCTGCGGGCGAGTGGCTGTCACCCGAAGGCGTCCTCTTCATCAGATATCGTGACACGGGGATTCAACCTAGTAACCGAGGAGCCAGCCGCTCAACCCTCTCTGACTCTCGAACTCGCCCACCCATCGTACACCATTCCACTTCCATCTTCGTATCCGTGAAGTCTCTTTGCAGCAAGCGCCCGGCGTCGTCTTCGTACACCCGGCAACCCTAACGTCGGTCTCGTCCGACCTTAAGATATTAAGTACTTCACCCGCGATTAGATCTCTCATTGTACGGCACGGTGTCAGACAAGCGGTTCGTTAGGCTCCGAGGAGAGAGAGGAAGAGAGAAAGAATGGGAGAGACAGATAGAGAGAAGAGAGACGAGGGGTAAGAGATGACTTCAGGAGAAGACAATACCAGTCTAAGAGACAATTGCTCGCGGTTAGAGAGAGAGAGAGAGAGAGAGAGAGAGAGAGAGAGAGAGAGAGAGAGGAAAAGAGAGAGAAACTCTTATAAGTGCTGTATAATTTCCTGCAACGACACCTTCATTGTACGCCCAGCGTTTCTTATCGTTAAAGCATGGGGTTGGGAAGCAATGTCGAGAGGATTGCGCGTTCTCTTAAAGGTGTAAAATGTCTTGAATGTAATCGGCATTAGAACCATAGATTTGAAAAAAGAAAGTAGTATTTCACAGCTTGGAATTTTCGATCAGAGAATCTCTAAAATTCATTTTTCAATTCGTCGAAAGTTTCTCTTACAGTCTGTTTGTCATCAAATTACGTTGATATAATACTTCAATATCATTGAAGTTGATCTTAATACTCGATTCCCAATACGCCAGATCTTCTCAGTCGATTCAAGTATGACAGTAAAGCAGCACAATTAAAAGAGGATCCTACACGAAAGTTATCCAATCCCACACGAGAAAACGCTTAACAATAAATATAAGATAAATTTATTCGGAGCATGCGTTTATACGATTCTCGAAGAGATAGCTCAAATTATAATGCGGTATCATCCGAGATAAATATTTGTATCAGTAACATCGCGAACCTAGTTCAACTAAATTAACTTGATCTTTTAACTTAATGGAATCTATGAGAGAATCAAATAATATTTTAAAGTAGCTGAACACATATGTATATCTTTTCTCATATTTCGACGATAAAAGTACTCAACACAATAAAACAGTAATATATTGTACTAAGTAATAAATAATATAACTGAAAGAAATTGAAAATCAGATGAAAGACATTTCTAGAGGTTCTTTTAACTGTTATTTTTTTTAATAGTCTGTAAATATTTAATTTATACTTTTTAGTACATTCGCTCGAATTTTTCCACTGATATTTACCATGCTCTATTCAGTGCGACAACATTGAGAAGTACCTGAGTATCCAAGACTTTCCGGTACTCTCCCACGATCGGAGCTATGACCCCGCGTTGTCCCCTTCAGGATCAAGGGGGTCTCTCCCGCACTTGACAGTGAACCCGAACCAGATTCACAGTTTGTTTTCTCAGGACAGACTGAATCAGAAAAGATCACTCGCGCATCGTTCAATTACATGGTACAACAAATACTAGAATATTTGCAAGAACTTTTTCCTAGATATAAAATTTCCTCATTAAGCTAAATGGTCAAACTAATCTAATCAATGCGTATATCAAAGATCTTTCATACAGCGAAAAGTACATTGTTGTAATTATCTACTTATAATTAACATCATTATCGGAGAAAATTTCCAAGCGAATTTCTTAATTAAAAGCGAAATTATATTTATCGTTTCGTAATTCTTTAATGAAGTGTTCTCTCGATCAAATAGGAAATTGTTATCGAGTTTAAAGTGACAGTGTCACAAGCATGCATGCGATATTGATGCGAAAGACAGAATGCGGGCAAAATTCAACGACAATCTTGCATGTCTCTCCCACAGTTACATCGTCAATGACGTTAACAGACGTGTCATTAAAGGGCGGTGAAAAACAACTTTACATGACAGCGTGTCATGTAATCATCACGTGAGATTCTTACAGAAGGACAAACGTTCTCTTGAAACGAAGATAGGGTTGCACAATAGAGTCAGCAAATACGAAAGAGCGACGAAGAACGTGTGAGCTAAGCGAGGGAAAAGAAGGAAAATGCGCGATCTGGGCGGAGGGGAAGGGGGTCACGGTTTTCGTAAATTCGCCACGCAAGTCGGCCGCAAAATCAGGAATGAATGAAGAAGTGACACAATGCAACGTGTTGCAGACGGCCGGCAGAATCGCCGCCATTCCCTTTCGAATTCTGTCGCAACGACACGTCCCCCGAAATCCACCCAACTGGAACCATTCACCACCGTTCGCGAAGAAAAAAAAAGGACATGGAGAAGGGAATATAAAAAAAGGAGGGGACAGCGAAGGGGGAAAGGAAAGCAGAAAGCAAGGAGCAGGTCCTCGTTCTAAAGCGAGCGGCGATGCGTGGCAGCGGCAGAGTCAGAAGCGACTGGGTGGTTCTTTCCCCCCTCATTGTATCGAGATCCACATGTACTGTGCATAAGGGACAACGTAGGGCTAAGCATAGAATAGTATCTGCATGTGACGGATCGCCGTTGCAGGGATCCGTCAAGAGTCATCCGGATGCGGGGCCCCCAACTTTTATTTCGGCCTCGGTTGAAAGCTTCTATCAAAAAGTAGCAAATTTATTGTAAACGTACAGGTGTCATGGATTTCTTTTTCTCGCACTCAATATTTTCTATTTTTCTTTCCAAATATGTAGTGGATATCCGATGTTCACATGCGAAAAAAAAATAAAGTTTATTCGAAATATAATCATTCGGAAATAGAGTTAAATAAACAAGAACAAGACATAAAGATTCTCAAAACTTTTAATTAATTACTATGTCTTGAGTCATATTTATCAAGTCATATTTATATTTTCCTTTCATATATCCACTTTTGGATCCAGATAGTTTTATCAAATAGCGAATAAAATATTTCAAATAATTTTAAACATTCTCTTTCTCTAACTGCAGAGAAGAGTACATTTAGTTATATAATATCTAAAAACAGAAACAAATTATTTTACAAAATGCGTTTCCTATTCAAATTACACAAATGCTTGTCTCCTACGCCATTCTCCATTTAATATTTCTGGATTTTAGAATCGATTAAATCATCTTATATAATACGACACGTTTCGAACAGCATGTTGTTCCATTACCATAGTCGCCTTTATTAATAATGCAGACTAAAACCTATGATTTTGTCAGTGAAATAATAATCATATAGTTTACGATTTGCAAAAAAATTTTTAGTGATTGGTTGATTTATCAGGTCGATTTCGAGATACAATCTGAAAAAACAAACCGTAACAGATATCATAAGACCTTTATGGTCCTCTTCTCTCTCTCTCTCTCTCAATGCTACGTCGAATAAATAAATTATCGCACAATATGTAATCAATATAATGTAATCAATATAAATACATTTCGATACATATTTCTGCTCAATTTAGATTTGTTTGTGATATTACCACGATTTAGGCTTACCGCAGTATTCTAATCATAAGTTCGAACAATATAAGTCAAAGAACAACATCCGAATAGTTGTTTATAAAAAAACTTTTGCTCACACAGGAAAAATAATTCGCATTTCGTACGCCCGTTCGTGCCTAACTTGACTCAGCACAATTCTTTCAGCAAACGTAATTTTACGGTGCTGCCGCAGGTATTCGAGTTAGCAGTCAGTTTTGTCGGCGCGATGAAGAAATAATAACAGCTTGTTAAATACATAGCTATCGGGCATAATTACATTTTATTACGGGGCAACGGCAGGTCCACTGGAAAAATGGAAAACACTAGCCAGGCGATTTCGCCGTGTGATATAATCGAGCATAATGATGTGTCTGTAGTATAACGCCAATACTCCCTTCGTTGCGGCGCTTGTCATTTTTCCCTATCCTAACAGTTATTTCGCCGACGTCCTGCGTTTTCAATCATACACGTCAGTAAGTTTCATTATTATCGAATCTAGGGGCATTTCTTTTCGCATGGCCTCATCTACCTCTTCGTTCGCGACAGCGCTATGTTGTAATGAATAATCGATTGAGCCTTTTTGTTCATTCATGTCACACTCGGTACCCTGCGCGCGACCTATGCCGTCCTCGGTACCAAAATAAATTAAGAATTATCGCGCTCTGGAAAAATATTAAATTGCTCGTTCGAAATTCGTTCTAACTCATGTATTATACCATTGCTTCAAAAATTCTTCTCTCTCTCTCTCTCTCTCTTCTTTTTTAGTAAAACGGTAGTCTAAATGATATATCGACTCATTAAGTTAAGCCGTTCGAATTTAACTGTAGGACCTTAACGAGATAAAGCCACGCGTTCCTTCCTGCACTCTTGACGGGACCGCGTTTACGCCGTACAAGCAATAAAAGTCACGTCGAGGATGGCAAAGTCGACGAGAGACCACCGACAAAAAATGTCAGTCCGCTTGCGACCGCGTTACCGAGGTTCGGGTTGCGGAGGAACGTTGCGGAGGTTTCCCATATCTTTGTCCTCCTCCCGCACGATCTCGTGAGAATCCGGAGAGCGTCTTATTCACTCTGTTCCTCGACTCCTCCGTAAAACGCGTGACGTGTGCGCACGCGGCCCTCCTTTACAGCCGTACTTTGTGGTTTTCGAAAAGTTTCTTACGTTACCGCTCTACCGCCGCCGTGGTGACGGCAGTGGTCACAGTGGTTCTCGTTTCGACCAAGTAATCACTCGACGAAAGATAAAAAAAACTAAAACACTCCCGCAAAGTGCTATATGTACTGCTCCAAAAAAAGGAATATACTTATTAATGGAAGTATTTTCATTACCATATGGTATGCGCGATCACTTCTTCCGACCTTATTCTTCTACCTTAAATATCCGTTTTGCTGAGCTTTAAGTTATTGTTGATGCATCAGAAAATTAGCGATGTTCTCGCTTATGGCGTAGTCGACTGGAATCGCAAGTGACGATTTGCGCGTGTTTTGACGGTCGCAATTTTACATGCAAGGAAATACCTTCTTCGGCGAGAGTCGGTTATAAGGAAGGTTGACCGCCACTCCGGAGTTGTCACAAAGTAAAGATGCATCTTTGAAGCCTTGCCCGTCGTAGCTTTCCTTCGTTTCAACGTACACCTACACAAGATACGCTCATGCGTGCATAGGCTGCGTGCGCGTACATGCGTACGTAAGAGCCTCCGCTCGTGCACCCAGCAAAATCACGCACGCACACTTGTGCCATGAACGAGTGTACGCCTTCGTGAGTCGCGGGTCTCTGTGGTTATTTTAACAACGTGGCAACCTCTTTGTAGACCACACGCTTGTAAACTAAGAATGAAGTCTGTTCGGCAGTGGTAAAAGCGAAAAAAAAATCGCCTTCTTCTCGTTGTTCGCGGACCTTCTTCTCTCTGCCTCGTTCTCTATTTTCATTTTATTTTGTCTGTTCGCAAAGGAATTCAATCGATTCAAGAATTTAATGGAAACCTTGTTTTTATTTTACTTATTCTTTTGCATTATACGCGAGACACGGAGATCAAAACTAAGATTGATCGTGTATTTTTTGTTTTGAGAAAAACGGGGGTGCAATTATTTCTACAGCAGTAATGCGATGCCCTTTTTTAGTAACGGCATTAACATGCTATAGTGTTGAATACGTCCACACGGAGATACGATCTAGACAAGAGTTCGTCGATTGCGCGAAATGTCGCGGATAAGAGGCTGCGCGGTTAAATCAGATGTTTATATGAACGTGCATGAAAGTGGATGGACGCAAACGCGAAGGCAAACGTATGGAAGCGTCGAGGTTACGCGCGTCGTGCACAAGTTCCGCACAGAGACGACACTCTCTCGTTGTATTTTTGCACGTCTCTTCCCTTCTCCCGTTCCTCCACCACCTCTCTTTCCTCCTACGCGTCGCGTCGTGAGTCACGCTCTATATTTAGAGGCTCGTAGAGCGCGTATCCCGCGCTCATACGCGCGCTCGCATCGTTCAGGCATCGCAAAAATATGTCACGCTCGTCTTTATATCCGCGACGGGCCGCAGGATGATGTGTCTTTTATCCTCGTGGCCGCGATGTGTGGTCCGCTGTAAACCCGTTCGAGCGGCGACCTCCGCGCGATGCGTCTCATCACGTCGCGTCGCGTCGCATCGCATCGCGGCGCTTCTTCTCGTTAGAAGCCTCAGCCGAAATATCCCATCCGTGTTTCTAACCTGCATTTGATTTAATACTGAACAGACAATTCTAAACCTGATGTAATTTTATAAGTATACCTACTTAATAAAATCGAGTTACATAATTAACCTACTTTACTTTTGATATGTTTGTGTGTAAAATAATTTATTTCTGTAGGGAACTTATATCAGAGAAGAAAAAAGAAAAAAATTATTTACACAAGCGAAATGTCATTTCGCGAATTCTCGATCCGACGTCAAAACAAAGGTGATCGCACAAGTGGTTGGAAAGCGCTTCTTTCGTCGCCTATGAAGGGAGGACACAAGAATACCAAAGCCGCGCATTTAAAGCCAGAATGCCATGCGTAAAGGAACAATGGCTGAAACGACGAAAAGGGGGGTGTGTTACCACGCTTCACGCGGGTGGATAGGGTAGCTTTAGAGGCGAACGGCGTGACAACCCCTCTTTCTCGTCACGGCAAAGTTTCATCACCGCCACGACGCAAACTCATTCCCAACCCCTCTGGCTGAACTTCGACCAACAACTTCGGGTCTCCTCGTTTATTCCGGGTGACTGCATTTTCGTTCCATAGTGCGCGCACGGGATTGTCCTCTACTCTTCTCCACTCGTGTCTTCCTCTTGCTTTCACCGCCTGCTATCCTCACCGATCTCCTCGTTCGTTTCTCTCTTTCTCTCTCCCCCTTCCCCCCCTCTCTCTCTCTCTCTCTCTTTCGTCGATCATCACACATATTTCAACCGACACTATGACATGTTTCCCGGAAAATCGAGCATACTCTTGATCATATCATATTCGGAGCATATTCGGGATCTCTTCAAAACGCAAACTATTCCCATCTGACTAAATGCTAGAGGTCGTTTCACGATTACAAAAAAATCCTGAACTTGAATGATCCATAATTCAAATATTTTTCCTATTATTGCCAAAATAATTCCAAAATTTGTTTTCGAATTTAAATCTCTCAAATTGGAAATCCGAGATCCTCATTTAGTGTGCGATAAGAACATTTACGCAAAATGCGAAGCCGAGTAGCTAGAAAGGGTCTACAAGAGTCTGAAAGCTGGCTGAAGGGTCCGATGGGAAAGCACGAAATAGGATGAGGAAGAAGAGGGGAACAAGAGAGCTGAAGACGATCGTTCGCGCTCGCGCGATGGACGGTAAAAGGGTGCTCGGAAAGGAAGATGTTAGGAGCAAGGGAAGAATTAGCTAATGGCGCACGATGAATCCGTAATGGGTTTGCGCTGTTCCTGGCGCCGCATCGGGATTTGAACGAGTTCGCTCGCCCATCCTCGCGACGTGGAAAGCCGTAGGACTGCCGAGGAAGCAGCAACGAGTCGGCGCCTCGCGTAGGCGAGAGGGAAGATACGTGGTACACGCTGGGGCGTGTAATACCCCAAGGAATGCAAAGAGAAGATGGAAGTACAGATAGAAAAGTCGGAAATCAGGCGAGAGAAAAAGAGAAAAAAGAAATCGGCAAAAGAGGTGGCCACTGCAAAGAATTCGAGCGGTGCGAGGTGAATCTTTTGCGAAAATCTCTTTTACGAGAATATCAAACTCTGCTAAAATAAAATGATATTGACAGAGTGGTAAAAGAGTTTTTTTTTAGCTTTCTATCCAATCGCGATGGCGATTACAAAATTCGTGCTTGGATATGATGAAACAGATTGCCAAGCGTTTTTCGCGATGTATCGAGATGTATCCAATTTCGATTGCCTAAGTGTTTCACGTGTAAACTACTTATTATTAGCGCGTTGTTGAACAGTGAGAAGTTCGCTCTCAGATCATGCGAATGTGCCGCAACAATTAATGCAAGGGTCCAATCTTGCGTCCACAGCAGTAATCGGAACGAAGTAGCGACCCTGGCCGAATTCCCCATCGGGACATCGCGTCGTCGCCAACTAACTGCGCTTCTCCGCGCCAAAGCGTATTACGGTCTTAAGTGACACGAGAACGGTGCGTTTTACGCGCCATACGGTACCACGCGATGTTATCGTCCAAGAGGAACGTATTCTTCCCCGTCTGGTCTTTGGGCACCAAACGGCGGGAGTCGTGCCCGTTAGTCCTCGGCGCGGAAGAGTGTCTCGTAAGGATAAGATTTTACTACCATCGCGAGCATAAAGTCGAAAAGAATACGTTTCAACGAGGCGTCACGTGAGGTTCCCCCTCGAGAGACCAAAACGATTTACGAGCATCGTCGTGAATAGGAAAAGCGAGACGAAATAAGACAAGCTGAGCGTGGCTCGAGAACGATGAAATCGAGATATAAAGTCGCTCTCATGATTCAATTCTCGTTGCGTAAATCGCGATACGCGCGTGCCTGCAATTATACTAAAAGAAGAGAGCGAGTAATCGAGCGATCTGTAAATGATCTAAAAGTAAAGATCGTTTGTTCGCGATTGAATAATATGTTAATCTTGGGTTTTTAAATTTCGACACTCGTTAAGTTTTTACGGGCCATATCGTTACAATGCGTTTAGAACCACGGATAGTATCCAAGTAACTATGTTATACGGCTATTTATTATTTCTTGACATGGGACATTTATTGAAGTTGTAAATTATGAACGTATTCGTACGGTTGCGTGCTTTTCAACGTTTTCTTTTTATTAAAATGATTAAAACTAATGATTATTGTCACTAACTCGTTTCGCGTGCTTGACGAATGTTACAAGAGTATTCCTTTTTTGTCTCTTCTTGTTTGGAGAAGAACGGATATTTCTATGAAATTTGCGGAAATTCTGCAACACTGAATAATGACTCAGGATAGTCGCATGGGCATTAATTTACCAGAACAGCTTTCTTTCGTACTGCGCGCACAATAAAGAATGTTCGAAGAACGTGAGCTAAAGTATCTTTTCAGGAGTGCATCGACGTTGATTGGCTTTCGTGGCAGACTTCGTGGTAATTCGTGGCTGATCTATTAACCGGCTGACAGGAAGGAAAGAATCTCGGTGCTTCCCAGAAGACAATCAAAGAAGCTCCGGCGTTGCGGCGTGGCCGAGCCATTTGGGCATGACGAGAGACTTAAAAAATACAAACTACGTCAATACGCACGCGAGCCGACTACTAGGGACAACTCGGTTGGTTTGGGTTATCTTACGTGCTCCCAACAGCTGTCGGACAGAGGTGCTCAACTACAATAAGTTATATATATATATATATATATATACACAAGTAAATTATATATATCAAATCGTGGTTGTAATATATATTGCGTCTCTCCGCCATTGATTCGAAATCAATTTTCATTCGCATAATAATTAGACCTACGTTAAATTAACAATAAAATATTGAATGGTGAAATGTTTTTTTTTTCAGAGATCACCTGATGAACAGAACAAAAAAAAAGTAAATATACAGTATGCGCAATTAAAGTTGATCCCGCCAGTCTCCTTGCTCTTTAAGTGCCTCTTAGATAAACAAGACTGCCATATATATATATATATATATATCACATGTGGTAAATACATATGGTAAATAAAGGATATATATATATTGTACATAAAAGATATATACATATATATATATATATTCTTTATTTACCATATGTAGGCATGCGTTGCGATCAAAAAAAGTTTACTGCATGCAATGAACCAGCTATAACCTTCCCTCTACTGTTGCCACAATCACTCCTCTTTTGCCGATACAGTATCGGTAATGGCGAGAAACTGACTCCCCGAGAGCGGTGGACGCGCTACTCGCATTATTCATTATAACACTTTCGACAAATCGTATTTTTGTCATACAAACGGCTTCCTCTGATTCGTTGCTTCCGAGGCACGTAATGATCTTGATAAGAAAAACGTTTCTTGACGAGCATAAATAAACAAATGCAATATGAAAAATGCAACATTTAATTAAATTATTCTCTAACAAAAGTTGTACACAAAGATTGATTTATTAATTTATTTTTGCCATGCAGTCTATCAAAATATTGGACAAATCGTAAACTTCTCTCTCTCTCTCTCTCTCTCTCTCTCTCTCTCTCTCTCTCTCAATACATAAAAAATATTTAAATAAAAATTCCATACTTGGTCTGAAATTGAAGAAAACAAGCGCACAATTGTTTTAAATAAAAGATATTTACCTATTCATTATTTTTTCATATTAATTGCGTTAATGAATTTTGCCGTTAGCTTTCAATGTATAATATTTGAACATTACATGATGTAATGCATAAAGATGAAATAGAATGATGAGACATTAATGAAAAAAAGAGATGAAAAAGAAAGAAAGCATGCATCACCTCTACCAGCAGAAAATTTACGATCGACTCTCGTCAACACCCCGGGGGTTCCGGAGGAACAGCAAAAAAAGGAGGTGTTTCCGATAAACTGGTACCGGCAAACTACAGCGTATGACTGCATCGTGAGAAAAGATAAGCCTCACGCTCGACCAAAAGTATACATACACATATCTCGAACGCTACAAAGCGTAATTAATGTCGTGTTAGAGTTATAAGATTTCCGACAGCCTGATAACAGTTGACGAATGGCTTCGCGAAAGAATCGGAATGTCCCTACAAGTAACGTGGACTTTCGCGATAAAGCGAGATTCTGATGAAATTGTTTATCGCTGCATTGTCATCGCGAACATCACGGAACGTAATTTCATTGGCCAGCCGATTACATAAACTTAGAATGACATTTTGGTAAATAGAATAATAAACATATAATAAATTTTAATATACCATCCTTGTCATATATCAGTTTTGAGTTAACTTTTGCTAATTTTTTGAATTTATATATATCAAAATCTCTCTATCGTTAAATTCTTGTCAAGAAAATTCATAACAATCCATGCGTATAACATTTCCATGGGAATTTCTCTAGGACCGTGCTTATGAAATACCAAAGCACGTATAATATCTATCGATCGTGAAATCCGTTATCGATCACCGGTTTTGCAATCGCTCCTGGTTCGCCTCAGTGAAAAAGGATCTCGCGTGCGATTCCCTTTTCGTGCACGCTCCACCGAGCGCAGTAATACGCCTCCGCATCGCGTACGCCGCGTAATAAAAATGCGCACGCTCGATGAAAAGCTGACGGTGCGCGGGAGAGAATTGCAGCTGAAATCTACACGACCGAACGGGAGCATTTGATAATGCAGCCATCGATAGCCCGACTAGATTTGGCAATCGTGCGTAATTGCGCCGATATTTCACATAAGCCGCTTAATTGATTTTTCTGCGGACCGCGTGTAGCATTCGCACACGCAAGAGATAAAGAGAAAATGTGAGAGGATTGAATTTATGACTATTTTTAAATCACCCGGAATATACCGACGTTTATTAGGATGCCGATGAAATGAGGTAGAGAGGTAAATATCCTGAAATTTGCTTTTGGGGGGCAAACGGCCAATAAATAATATTGCGTTCGCTTATTTGTTTTTGTCGATTACTGCTACGATTATTTACATACGTTAGCAGTACACAGAAAAATAATACAAGAAATGAAACTGGCTGTATTACGAGATACACAGATGTAAAAAGTTAATAAATGTATAAAGTTATCCGTAGTGTGTTTAATTATTCTGCCTGGGGGGGTTTAAGCCTAAAAATTTTAGCTAATATTGGAACGAGAAACTGTGGATGTCTTTCGAACAATGAAATTTCTCTCTATTATATTACTCTCTTTATACATATTACACTCGAGTATTTGTCAAGTCCGATCTGTGGCTTTATCGTTATCCGTGACTCAAAGAATTAATCGACCAGATGGTAAACGTCTCATTTCCAATTTACGGCGTTACAGTTGTGGCTCACTGACGTAGGTTTTGCCTATCGGATGAGACAGATAAGAAAATTTTTTCTTCGATCAGCCAGACCAGAGCACTACTACCAAGAATCAACCGGGAATGAAGATAACGAATAATGCTCAGCGCGCCGTCGCTCAAATCAATGAACCCTGACAAGTCATCATTCGGTAAAAACGTGGTTGCGCGGTTACAAAAATTAGAGATTAGAGGCATAGTAAACAATAATATTAATGAGAGAGTACCAGCCGCGCTGTCACGTCCGCAGTTACAAACCGTCCCGAGAGCTATCGATACTCCGCGCACGAGTGACACGAGTTTATTATTCATTAACATGCCAATTAACTTTGGTATCGCGATGCTCGACCCCGGTTTCTCCCCTGCCCGGCTACGTCTCATAAACTTTGTACACGACGTGTCGTTGTAAGCGCGAGCAATGTCGTTGCAAATATACACATTTCATAATTTAATCGCTTCCTGGTGCCATCTGCGCGCTATCGATCACTCGCGTGCACAAGTTGAGAACCTCTCGTCGTGGCGGTTTCGATAATAATAAGGCGTATTACGCCAATTTCTGCAGTTGGGTCTCGAATGTTCCCAATTCGTAACAGGCTATTAAATCGTTCAGTGTATGATTTGTTACCGCGAAATGTAAGAATGTAATAATTGGTATTTTCGTTAAATTATTTCCATTGAATTTAAGGAATAAATTATAGCAATTTATTTCTAATGTATGCGATGTACACTAGAGAAAGAATCTTTTTTTCTTTATCAGAGAATCTAAACCAAGTCTTATAATTAAAGAAAAATCTTCTTAATTAGAAAAAGTATCGGTTTTTATTTATGAGATCAGAAGCAAACAAAAGTTTCTTGTCGGACAATGGAAAGATTCTTGTCTCGTATTCGACGTTTTATTTAGGATGATCAAAACGTTCTCAGGATAAAGAAAAAAAGAAGACACAGAAATTCATGGAGACCTTCTTATGCTTCAAGAAAGAAAGAGAGAAAGAGATGTACCAGAGAAACTAATGCGGGGGAAGAGAGCGAATTCTAAGAGTGAGCAGAAGGGGGCAAAACGAGGAAAAAAGCTCTGGCCCGATAACCGACCGATACTCTCTCTGCCGCTCGCTGAAAACACAGAAAACAGAGAATCAACCTCATTACTATCTCCTTCCTTCGATACCCCTTTCTCTCGCATCTTCTCCTCCGTGTAAGCCGATTTCCAAGAATTCCTCGTGATCTTTAGTCCCCGTACATGCTTTAACGCTTACCCTTTTTCTCCCCCTTATTGCCAGTCCTCATCGTCACTTTGCCTCTTTCTTCCTCGACCGACACACTCTCGATAGTTGTCAGAAAACGAGGGATATCTAACGCTTTTTCCTTTTCTCACGCATTACTGTACTCTTCCTTTCCGCGCATAAGAAAAGGAGAGAACAATCGAGAGGCGAGAAAAAGCCAAGACAGAAGAAATCGACGATGAAACGACTAAGTCGATGAACCGTCGATTAAAGATCTCTCGAAAGGTACACAAAGTCGAATGTCGATGGTTGTTACGAAGGGACAGTCGTTGGTTGACAGGACCCGTTCCAGCCAAATCGAAAGACCCAATCTGCTGGAAAGTGTCCGAATACGAAAAAAAAAAGAGCGGAAGATTCTCTCTGTTTGTTTGTCGCTCGAGCAATAATGCGTATTTCAAAGATAGAATGATCGATATCAGCACGAGATCGTTTCAGAGATGGTAAATCATGTTCGAGAAGAGACGTTAATCGGTGATATTTTGTTAACTTAACGGGAGACTCTTAAAAAAACAATTTGGATATCTTATAATGTAATTAAGTAAAAATTGGCTCTCTTTCTCTAATATTCTTATTGAGAATAAGAGTCGAATCTCATAGTTTCAATTATATTCATTTTTATTTAATTTTTAAGGCAAGTAGCAACTATCTCTAATTTCATATCACATAATATTCAAACATATATTATCAACGTGTCTCTAAATACTTTTGAAAACATATTCACAAAAGTGCAGATAGTAGATGATTTAAAACAACTGTCGTCATCTGCATGAAGTACCTATATGTTTAACGATCGTACTATGTACTATATGTTTATGATCACCGAGCACGATACGATTAATGCAAAAAGTAAAAAAAAGAAATTATAGATGAGCATCAACGCAAGGTAATACGAAACATTGTCACTCCTTTTGAAAAAGAAGGTAGCGATAATGTCGAGGAAGTATATATTTAGTCAGCAAGGTGAAGAGGGCTCGTTCGGTGAAAAACAAAAGTTGGGGTATCACACGCGAAATAAATTTTACGAGAGCTGCACTGTCGCCGTATATGCTGGTATATTTACCTCGTCCATAACACACACGGCGCGTAGTTCCTCGAGGCCGTGTATCGCAATCGGTCAGCCAAGCCGAGATAGAATCTTTTATAACCACTGCGGGGAGGAACGTGTTTATATCCGCGAGCGATTGCAACACGATATGTTAATGCCCCGAGCCGTGCTCTTCCCACGTATCAGCGGTGTGTGCGCGTTTCCAACCCGTCCTGGAAAACATTCCGGACTGACACACGTGACGTCTCCATCGAAGCTTTCATGAAAGTGTCACTGGACGATGGATGAGACGACATAAATGTCGTGTAGCGGTGAACATTTAAAAAACGAATGTCAAATGTATCGCTCGCATTCTGATTTTATTGTATCTACGTCCATTGATCTAGAATAAATGTGATGTACCAGTTTGTATCTCTCATATACGATACTCTCTACGCCACGGTTTAAAGCCGAGCTCGTAACCTTTTCCGAGCAATTTTTTCGAAAGAATATGAGCGTTTCGGAAATTTTATCGGCTATTGTCAAAGTAATAACTATTAAGTAACGCCGACAATTTCGCGAATAATATCGCCGGAGAGTTTAGAGAAACGTTTCCTTGCGAGTTATAGCACTAAAAACCACCGTGAGATTATTATTTAACGAATGATGGAATACAAATTAGGTCCGTCGATGCGCGATGATATCGTTGTCAGTCATCGTGGCGAAGTGGGAGGCATCCAAAAAAAAAAAAAAATGTTCATGATGATATCTCGCAGCAAACAAGCTGGCACGTTAATGAAGACCCACAGTGTGAAGAAAGGAACGAGAAGAACCGCGAATAGATCGAAAGGAAGAAGAAAAACGAACCGAGCAAATACCGTACGATGACAACCCCGGATGTGTCGATAACATCTCGACATTAAGTAACCAGCCAACGCAAGTAACTCACGTTGTATGTAAGTGTAAGAAAATCTACATGCGTCAATATTCACTATTTACGAAGGGATGAAACTTCTAAAGAGGATTAAGTAACCTAAATAATCCATATTGTCGCGAGATGCACACAGATGAGCGCCATCGACATTTTTATTTAATACTTCAAGATTGCAGCCCTTTATCATTACATTTGATAATGCAATTAATTGCGACGCGAATTTCACGATACTAAGTACATCATCACCAGTTTTTTCATGATTCAATTTTGTTTTAATTTAGTTATCATTAAATTTATTAATAAAAATTGACAAAAAAAGAGTAACGCTGTCTTGCTTATCGGAGCTAAATCAATTTATCATTTAACGACGTTTCGGAATTTCGGAACACATTTATGCGACGCGAGGCGGCGATTATTCGTTGCAGTTGTTAATGTATTCGACACTCGTATCGTTTCCTCGCTTCTCGAAGCCCGTGAACGTGCTTTCGCGTTAATGACATACACGTACGTCGCAATAGCGTTGCGATTAAGAGATACGAGATACGCGACATAATGGATAGCAATGCATTGTTAGTTCTTTCGATTTTTGCCATTTTTTAATCACGCGTGTACGTAAATCGAGAACGAAAATGTTATGTCGTGTGCGCGAAATTTAATAATCTCATTTGATATAACAATTCAACTGATATAAATAATTATAAATACAGTCTTATCATATGGCTGCTAATTTATGTTGACAGGCGTGATTTGTCTAAGCTCGATGGTATTTCCGCGAATCTAATATGTGTACCAATTAAGTTCTTTTAACACCTTTAATCGATTACATGTTATTAAATAAAACATGTATATTCACGTTCATTACATCCGCACGTTTTCCCGTTTTATAAAAGGACAATTTGCATTTCCCGAGACGTCGACTGCGTTGATCAGAATAGCTATCGGATCATGCTTATATAAGAAAAACAGAAGGACGAGGAGAGAACGTATCTTTACGGACGTTCTCCAAACGCGCTATCGTCGCTCGGTGAAAGCGCCAATTGCGGATTATCATGTTCCTGTCGCTGCGCAGGAGAGCCATCAATTTTTTTTCCTCTCTCACAATCTCGCGTGCGTCAACGGTTGCGCTTTCCACATAGTGGCCACGTGCGAAACTCTCGGGTTCTACGCGCTCTCACGACAGATCTCGCGCGCGGAGATTGATATCTGGTCACGAACTAGCAGTAGCCCGTGCGCGCAATACACGCACGTTCAATTCGTGGATATTAAATCTGAAGATGACTTAACATTGTCGGATATGTGCTACATGTGTATGAGAAAGCGAGAAAAAAATTTTATCTTTAAAGAACTTCTCAACTAGTAGGAAGATCTCGTATATTAGGTAACGTACATTATTCGTTTCTCTTCCACAAAATTGGTTTCCTTATATGCTTCTAAATATGCTCTTTATATATTTTTGTTTTAATTAACATTTAGAAATATTCATTTTAAATACCATCGATAAACAAAATTCCTATTAAGCGATGTCATTACCTTGATGGAGATAAGAATTGGCCATAAGTTATTTTGTATGTTGGAAATAGCAGGAGGACATATTATCCTTCATTTATCATATCTCTTCGTAAGTAAGACATAAGAACAATAGCAATTTAACGATTATACTTACGATCATACAATTCCAAACCTTGCGAATATTACTTTCTAAAAACATTAATTTGAATCACTTATGTTTTTATGCCAATTACGGATATGTCATATAGATAAATGATATTATTAGGCCATTCACCTTACAAAGCAAGAGTCATGAACTTGTACGACTAAGTGTACTAGTAAGTGCTTGGCGAAATTAAAAGGACGGTAGGCACGTGCTGAAAGAAACTCGCGCGCAAGACCCTCGTCAACATTTTTCCGCGACAAATCTCGCACAGCAGATTCGTATCTCGTCACGAAATGGCCGTTGCACGCGCTCCATTTGCATCGTCGAATATTATAGCAACAACGAAGATGCAACAAGACTGTTTCTTAACTTGAACGTTGCGCGGCACCATTTCAGAAACTACCATTCATTATTTCCTCCTCTCTCGTTCTCTCTTTCACTGATTATCAGTCATCATCGGTTTCATCTTCTCGCCCAGTCGTCCGTCGTTTGGCGTAGCTCGCACTTATGATTGTTATTGATCAACCGTTTTGTTTCTCGCCTGCGTACACGTATGTATGTGCGTGCATGCCCGGCCGAACTGGCACGCTACGCGGCACTATAATGTTGGCACGACAGAACGAATATAGAGAACGGCGGACCTTAATGAATCTTTATGGGATGATGTCGTGAACTTGTATACCCTCCGGTGACTGACTGAACCCGGTCGCGTTTTAACCATTGGCGCGGTTCGTCCGTTACTACCGAACTTTTCCTTCGGTACTATCAACAAACATTCTCGTTATTACACGCTAACGATAGAATAAATCGTAGCAAATATAGAGAAATACATTTTTCTTCATATCGCAGTAAAACAACAAATAACAAAGTGTCTTTCTGCAACGAAATATTCGTATAAATACAGTAGGACTAAAAAAGTGTAATCTATATGTATAATACTGTGCCAGTATAGTTTGGAAAAAAACGTTATTTGCTTAAAGAAATAAAGCATAATAATTTATTATTGTTGTACAATAGTATTCTCGTTGATTACGCCAATGCGACAAACTGTTCATTAGGCTCGACGGTGGCTTCGCCACGAGTTTGATGGTATAGACGCTCGCGTCCGTGTTCATAAAATTTGAAGGGCGTGTAGAAGCGGTCCGTGGGGTCCCAACTAGTCGCGCGTCTTGATTGTCATCAACTCGTTGTTCGTCGCGTGATATTGTCATTAGCCCGCCTAGCCGTCGTCACCCGCGTGAGTCGTGCCTGGACATGTTTCTCGCCCCCACGCGCGGGACCTACTTTAAGTTCAATCGATCCAAAAATTTTTTATAACTCGTCACCTACGCGCACGTATATTTAACCCAACGTGACCTTTACATCCAATACTGAATTAGATATTTAAAAAAAGACAACTACTACGTGTTGTTTATCGTTACAAAATAAATTATAATACGTATAACGCAAATAAAAATTTATGCTTAATATGTTGTTACATATTTCTCCTTTACAATGATCAAACTTACCTGGGTCCGATGAATCCAAGCTGGCTGGCGCTTGCTGGCTGAGAGGTCCAGGTGTACCACCACTTCCGGGGCTGCGGGCATCATCGTTAGCACCCGCGCCGGGATACGAAAGCGACGAGGAAGGCGGCCTCTGAAATACAGAAAAGCGCGCATTTTTTTACATCTACATTTACAAATTTATTTCTCAAATTTCTCGTACTTTAGCTTTCTCTTTCTTAATATTAACTACATGCGCGCGTCACATCGGTATCGACTTCATCTAGACGATTTAAAAAATATTGACATTTGAAAATCAATCACCGTCTGTTGCAAAACGTTGATATTGCTTTTTTATATATTATTTTCATTTTCAATAGTTTTGTTTCATGTAAATAAAAATTGCTAGTTTGTGAAGCGCATGTCACGCTAAACGTACGTCGAAAATTTTTTCGTTGTCTTTGCTGAACACATACATACTCTAGGTATTCTTTTTAATCGCATATATTATATAAACAATAATGAACATCATGTAAAAATAACGTGACTGATTTGATTGATAAAGTATTCGACTTTTTGAATAAGACAAAATTAAAATTAATGGATACTTACAATACACTATTTTGGTGTATGTACTAAAAAATAACATAAATTTCATATGTGACAATCTTGCGTTTCGCGGGTTTTCTCCGTGTTTAGATCCATTCTTGGAATGCCAACGTTTCGTGAACCTTGCAGTTCACTTCATCAGGGCGAGGAGCAGCCTGATACAGGATCTAAACACGGAGAAAACCCGCGAAACGCAAGATTGTCACATAGGTAACACCCGTGAAAGCCTCAAGAATATTAATAAATTTCATATAATTCTACGAAATATATATTTATCAAATTAATATATGATGCAACATTTAAACAATTTATATTACCGAGCATTCCAAAATAATTCATCGTGACATAGAACGTCTCGTTAATTTTTAATGGTCTTTAATATACTCTTTCCGAATTCTGATTCTCAAAAAAAAAATTTCGCGATTTGTCGCGTATACCCTGTACACTGACCATTGATGATCCACGCGTGCGTCAAGCCGATTTCGATCTCGATTAAAGACGGAGCACACGTATCTCTCCACGAAAATGCTGCCGGCATACTTAAATGATTCGGGGGAGCCCGACAAGACGCGCACGACTTACGAATCAACGGATTTACTGGGAGAAGTCGCGTGCGCGACGAATGTCTGCCGTAAATATTCAATCGTTTATTCCGTAGGTGTAGTCGTGTGATAATGACGCTCGTAGAGAATCTCTCTCCGTAGGAGGAAAGAAACGAGACGTCTACGGATCTGCGTCGGGACACGCGCGGAATTACTTTCGCGCGCGGAACGTAAGTTTGTTTTACGAATCAGTTCGACGGCAATGCACAAAGCACTGTACGTAAAAATACGTGACTGCAGTTATAACATATAAATGACCAATGAACGAAATAAATAAAAAAATATTGAAATTGTTTATGAATGTGCATGAATAAAATTTTCATAGGATAACAAAGGAAAAAAACATCAATGAGTTCAACCAACTTTCTCCCTTGGCACGAATTACTTGGCAGTATACAAATAACAAATCGTAGATCGATCAATCTAAGGCAATTCGTTGATTCTCGCTAACGTATTCCGAAGTGTTATTAGTGTTATTACAGCCACGGCGCGGCGGGATGGCACAGCACTCATTGAATGATTCTTCATAACGATCGTACACGATGAACGAACGGTTCCTCCTCAGGGTCATTGACTTCGTTTTTCAAACAGATTCGAGCACAAATTTTTCCGCTCAAATAATATATCTTAATAGCGATCATTTTAAACGTAACTTTCTGTACTTTTTATAAAACATACATTTAAAAAAAAACACGATATTTGACAGTTTATTGATCTCGTCCCGCCGCGAGGTTGAAGGGCAAGAATTTGAAGCAGGCGAATCTCTCGATATCACGAAGCGAAATGTCTGGGTGTACCAAGTCTGGCCAGGCAACAATGAGTGACAGCTACTCCCACATGCTGTCATAAGCGTCATCTTCGCGATAATATACCAACTCGCTCCCTCCCTCGATTGCCTGCTCTGGTATCTCGTCTGAAATCGTTACGCGGTCAACTCTAGAGGATTTGCTAGAGCAGAGACGCGTCACATGAATTTATTGGTTTACAGAAGTTAGCATGAACTGTTTAAAAAAAATTTTTTTGTGAAATGTAACGAACAATAGATAAATTATAAAAGTATTTATATAGTATAGTATATATTACACGAGAGTTCTTGTAAATAAGAATAAAAATGACTTTGACTAAAAAAAGTAATTTTGAATATTTTATAAAATAAAGATATGTGACTCTTCATATTCGAGAAAATAGAAAAATATGAAAAATTTTTTGCTTTTTAAATGTGTTTAAGAACAAATAACTTAAATTTTTAAACGAAATAAATGACTAGGAGACAAATATAGTGTAAAATATATGATAATGTATATGAGTATGTATGCATTTTTATACATACATATAATGATAACTCAGAAAGAGATTCACATGAAATAATTAAATAATGATTTTCTTATCAGAAAATCTCAAACAAGCACACAGTGTACATGAAATAAGAAGATACTCTTTGATTTGATTAATTGCTCACGATCCTTGAATGACTATTTATTCAGGGTATACTCACCGATAGATTGCATGAGCAAGTAAATACGAGAGTGGTAACGAGTAAGGGGACATTAATAATGCATTGGTCGTCGTCGGACCGTTTCCTACTAGCACCTAACGCAAAACGAAAGATCATGGTTGTCAAAGCGGATAATCTTCAATTCGTGCTTACAATAATTAGTCGAGCGATATCATTTCAATGAGACTAACCTCGAAAAAGATTGTGTCAAATTAATCGAAAACTCGTGCGATAACCGCTGGAATTCTTGAGCAATTTCTCAGACATTATTAGGGACATCGTTAATTTTACCTATTAAGATCGTGAAACGACAACGCAATTAACGACACAATTATTGAGGATATTGTGGAATGAATATTCTCATTAAATTATCATCATCCGGTCGACAAACTTGGGTCGTACGATGAAAGCTGTATAGTGAAGCTGTTTACGTCGCGTTTAGAGAGATATAGCTCACGGCACCTATACCTTCAAAGCTGACGTCACTTCCTACTAAAAGCTGAATCGCCGTTTTTTAAGTGGCCAGTAGGGTCCACCGCGTGACTCGTGTCGATGCAATGATAAACGGTTAACGGGTCGACGAGCTACGCGCTCTCGTTCCACGTCGTTGCCTCTCACTCGCACGTTCATCACGTCGTCCATCTCTGTTTGTATCTGCCAGACCGTCTACTACGGGCACTCTTAAAGTGTAATTCGACAAACCGGATGTCTGGCCTGGCCCTTAAATAAATCAGTTGCCCGCATCTCATATTCCACCCCCGCTCGTTTATACCGTACGTTTCCTTCCCGTTGAGGAAAAATGTCTCTTCAGAACTACGAGAATGCGTCCTTGAGAGGAAGTAATAGTCATCGAGGAACCCCTCGAAAGAGCGATCTGCGAAATCTACGCGAAGGAGGAAAAGTGAAATCTCGAAGCCCGAGTAGCAGCATTAGGCAATATCGGTTTGCGCTCTGACGCATTCCCGTATTGTTACAGCCGTCATTATGATATGAAATGTTTCGTGGAATGCGTAATATCCCACACGAAACGTACGTTTTGTGCAAGTGCGAGCGATTGGAACTGGGAATCGCTTGTGGGATATTCGCCGTAAAGCATAACCGACGCGACGCGCGTTCACTGTCATCCTCACGGACGATAAATTACGATCGCTTATCGATGCGGCATATGCATCGTATGTGTATTCGGTGATTTGAAGCATGACATTTTGCGTGGAATCGCATGAGATCGCGAAGAAACGTAACTTATTATCGCGCAAATCGCGTTTTTGAATCATTGTACGTACATATTAATTGACCGTCGTAACATAATGCCATATAATTATGTAATTAGAGGCCAAGCATTAGTCTCGCTGACTGGTTTACGGGCGAGATATGTAAATCTCTGCAATTAATTTATTGGTGCTCAAGAGCTCGAGAGAAGGCTAAGAGAACAAGACATAAACGATGCGGACGGGGGCGATAAAGACGGAGAAACTAGCAGATCCAAGTCGGACAGAGTAGCAGACTGGACAGAGACAGCGATAGATTATGGAAGTAAGACAAGCACATTGTAAGTATGCCCATCGACTGGACCCAGATCAAGAGTCTCTGTCTTCTTACTCGTTCCGCAGAGCGGAATAAGAATAGATAGAAACGTAGACAAGAGAGAGAAAGCAAGTAAAAATAAGACAGAGAGACGAACTCAAAAGAAAGAGAGAAAGAGAAGAGAGTCTAGTCTCTGTCTGTGTAGTCTTGAATTTCTCGGCGATACCGGCGGGCGTATATAGGGATCATAAATTACAATTTATTGCAGTGGCAGCGCCTCCGCTCGGCGGATTATCTTACCGTTATGTCAGCACACTACAATTATATTTACATTTCCTTCGTAATGGAATATCATGCCAGCATCGTAACCGTCCAACCGAACTAATCGAGACATATCTGAGATGAATTTTCAAGGTAACTAAGCTACCTGCCATAGAAGTTATAACATCGACTTAATCGTTGTTCTTAAAACATCCTCAAAAGAAAAACTGATAAATTGTCTAAACATTCAAATCGATACAAAATCATCACGATAATTCCATCATAATTTTCATAATCTCAGAAATGACGTAACATACACACTTAATATTGAGTAAAAAGTTATATGTACTCGAATAATTTTAATAAGACCAAAAGAGATTATCTCCTTTCGTCGATTATATTCAGGTTATAAATATTTTTCGTAACGGATTTACGGTGCAAAAAAGTAAAAAAATGTGCTGTAGGTGGGAGTTTAGAGGCACTAACTACATATAGCCACAAGTTTCAAGCGATTAAATGGCCACGAGTTTAAACCTTAACAAGGTGTACACCTGACTGAGGAATGATTTTAAAACGATCGTATAAACGAAACAAATTTATGGTTGAGATGAGAAGAGACGAGAGGAAGAGTGAGCGACGTGTTAGATACAACACGAAGGAGAAGATGACCGACCGGTCATAAATATGGAATCCGGTATTTGGCGCGTTGTCAATAAAACGAAATCCAGATTCGTATACTGTTGCTTTTACGACTCCTACTGCATCGGGCATCCATCGTTTTTGGCTGCTGCCACGATGATGCGTTATCGAAAACACATTCGCCACAAAAACGAGTTTCGGTTCCAGAATCAAAGCAAATGACTAGATTTCTCTACGTCGTAAAATTCAGCAAAATATTGATTTTTTTCTGAATACGATTATTTCTAATGCAAAACTATCGATGATGATTGAACTAGACCAGTACCAATTTCATACATATATATATATATACATGTATAAAAAATCCATCAATATAGTTGGAGTTGTATATAGTGTACAAGAAATATATTTGTAACTTATATATATTGTAAAGTAAATAAAATGATATCATGTGATTTTTATATATTGATGATTGAATGATGTATTGATATCTAATATTTAATTTAGTTATGTTAATATAATTATAATCAAATTTAATTTCTAATTTATAAGCAATGCATCACAAACAAGAGTAATCTCTTCGGCAGAATAGTTGAAACGCCATAAAAAAAAATAGTATATGATGATAAATTCGGGAACTATACGTCTCTACAGGAAAAGAATCAAGTTTTTAGGTCAGAAAGATGCGAGAGAGAGGAAGGGAGATCGGTTTAAGAGGCAAAGGGTCCAGCGAGAAGAAAAGAGGGCCCGCACTCGTCCAGCTGATGGATCTAATCAACATTCCTCCCTAATCACGATATAGTCTCATCTCTTTCTCGGAGTATTCCCTGTACCTCTTCTCTTCACGTAAGAGCCTCTCAACTTCCCGACTCTGTATATACCGTGCCTGCCTTTCGTTCTTTCGTGCTTTTCCCGTCTCACTTACTCTCACCCTCGTTCCCTCGTACTCGATGGAGATTCGCAGTTGCGTCCACCTCTCGTTCCGCCATCGCCGCCACCGCAGTCGTTTTAATTTAACTGTCGTATAAATTAGACTTCCAAATGATCGTCCATCTCAAAAAACAGCCACGACCACGAAAAACCGGCAGCGCGCCGTAGGTGATCCTCGCTGACGAACAACGTTCTCCGAATCTTCGAGATTTACGCGGTAACATGAATCCCGAACGAAGAGTTTGTACAGAGATCGTCCGTTACAGTCTCGAAAATTAATTAGCCCATGAATAACACGCCTCTCGGTCTCCCTATCGAAATTTTCTATGCATGATTATATTTTATGCATATAAAATTTATATTTAAAGTAATGAATGGATGTAATTAAGTTGTGATATGCATTTTTAAATAAAACTATGTAAAATTATGCAGTACCATTAAATAATCAAAAAATTAAGTATGAATTTCTTACTCATGTCAACGTCACATTAACATTTACTTGACATTCAAATAATTGTTCAAATCATTGGAAGCATTAAATCTGATTCAAACTCGTTCATAATTATCAAATACACTAACTGCAAGATTGCATTATTTTATCTTTCACTTGTATTGTGTCGCATCATAGCGCACATCTGCGCACTCGTGACGATATGATATTAAATATATAAAGAAAAGGAAAAGAAAAGAAAAGACGTAAGATAATTCTCACGCATTAACGCAGTATTTCGAGGTGGACAATCACACGGTTATCGAACACGGCGGGATTTTAATTCCCGTGAGTCGTCAATCTTTCCGTGGCCGTGGGGTTGAATATTACCGAAGGAAGGCTCATGGCACTGCAGGTTTGCGGGTGCTTGGCGATAACGCCCGGCAATGTATCAGTAACAACACTGTCGAAACCGGCAGCAACGGCCAGTTCACTGTACTATCGGAGCTCGCTTCATATCTAACGGCACGGTGGCGGCGTTCCTCGGCTAATTGGTTTCCCATGTTGCCTCCGCTCCCTCGGGATAAAACGGCTTTGCTGATCTCCTCCTTCCTTCTCTTTCACCGCATCTCTCCTGCCGTTTCTCATGCCTCTTCTCTCTTTCCGGTCTTTCTCGTATACCTTGACGATGTGTCCACCTTTCTCATTGGCATTCTGAGCCAATGAGCTCAACGAATCGTCATATTCGTTATCTATATTTGTATCAGTATTTTATTTCAAATATTTGCTTGCAATTTTTTAAGTAAATGGTTAATGTTTATTTGGTAATTTTTATTTAGTGGATTTCGCCAAGATATAATGACATTAATTGGAAAGGTGAGAGCTTGCGTTTCAGACGACAAACTTATTCCGAAGTTCAAGGGTAAAACGTCCGCGAGAGAGATTTCAATAAGATCTAGAGCGAATTTGTACACACACGCGTGCCAAGGATAGCGCGTGCATGTAGGATAAGCGAGCGGGGCGAAAGCGACGTTAACGATTGCCAAGAGGCAACATCTTATCGTGAACTGCAATCGCATTAAGCGCGGACAGTGACACCCAGTCCCGGCTGTATGTATATAAACGTTCATTAGCGCGAAAAATAATCGAGGGTTCGCGAGCATCGTGCAAAGAAACAAGAGACCGGTCGTTAACTTCCTCGTTCGTTACCAGCAAAGATCTTTATGGTAGAACTTATTATTTTGGTAAATTAACGTTCGCGTAAAAACTGCTTTGAGAGACTCTCTATATTGATATAAATATATTTTATATTAAATGAAATCATTGATGCAATTTAATTACAAGTATTCGATAAAATTTGTGAGAATCTAAAAATTTTTATATGATAACAGTGTTCTCGAAAAGCAATGAAAGAGAATATCAAATTGTTCATATTAAAACAATCAAATAGAATATAAACTACTAATGATCCGTGAGAACCACTGTTCATGAGAGAGAGAGAGAGAGAGAGAGAGAGAGAGAGAGAGAAATGAACCGGACGGACGAAGCCTTGATAGCGGCTGTTCTGCCCACATATGTTAACGCGTTCGCACAGGCATCGCGTGACACACACTATGGCACGCACACGGCACGCACATAAACGAGGAAGGGACGTATTGACAGCGGCGGTACTCGACCTGAAACCCACCGAAACGTTTCACTGTAGAGCCGACAGTAACGTTAACCAGGATCACAAATATGGCACATAACTCGTCTAATCGCTTGCAAATGTCTATAGCCATCAAACAGTAATCAAGTACATAAAACAATCTGGAGAAGAAATAGATCTGAGAACAAACCAAACACCATGTGAATATTGACACTTTCATAAATTTAGACTTTTGAAATATAAAAGAATGGGATCTCGATACACAACATGGAGAACGTAATCCAAACTAATACTCTTATTTTTGTACGATACGGCGTGAGACATTGTAGAGGCTCTCGTCCCTCTAGCGAGGGTGGATTCGATCCGAAGGCGCGATAAGACGAATTGGAAACCCTGTGACACGCGTACATGGGGCATAGTCGTCTGTCAGTCGTTCTATCCGTGTGTTACCACACTTTGTGTGAATACTCAGCGATTGCTACGCCCGTGTTACGAGCGCGCTTGATCGCGTAGCATCAAGGGAGCAACGCATCCCCTTTCTTGGAATATGGATCCATATCCGTAAACTTGCATCCATATTTAACAAGGTCGTCATAGGCGTGAATTTTCAGCACGGAGCGTGCGATGCAAATTCTTACGAAAGCTTAGCTACAAGCAAGTCGAATCCGAAAGGTCCGTCAAAGATATGCGGGGGGACAACATGATCCCGCATCCACGTACGTGCGTCCCACGTGTGCTGAAAAATAGAAGAAGTCGTGAGAGATCCTCCGTTGAATTTGGACGAAATTTTTCAACAGAGGCAAGTCAGAGACTGCAAGTCGGAGACAAGCGTAATTCGTGTCACGAAAATATATCTTTCGGTGGAAACTTATTTGAAATAAATAAAATTTTTAATAAATAAATAATTCACTTTGCATACAATTTCTCTCATATTTATCTATTATAAATGTAGTAGTTCCAGAAATAGAATTATAAGCTTTTTTTTTAGAGTTTAATCTGTAGAAGGAAAATGTGAGAAGCAAAAGATTCACGTCTCATAACTGTCATCTATAAATAATTAATTGTTGCGATATAATTAATTGATACGTGTTAACTTAGAACATAAACAATACTGGTAAGACACGAGCACGCCCCGAGATATGCATCGGCAATCGATCATTATTCGTCCGTACGTTGGTTACTGCGGCAGAGTAACGCGTCATATAATGAGACACGGCCGTTGGAGAAGCTCGCTAATAATAACGCGCGCAATCAAACGCTCGAGTTCGAGAGATGCCGTTTCTATTGCCAGCATACAGGAAGAGAAGTCGGTCCAGAACTGTCCGCGTCCGACGTTGACCACACAACGTTAGCCGTCAGTGAATAGATCGACGTGCGAACGATATTTCATCCTCGATTCGCGCAAATTGGCCTTTAAGAGATATTGGCTTTCACAACTACAGACAAAAGAGACTGTTGCAGCAATTAATTACCAAAACGTTTAATTGCCCTATGGTATCTCCAATATCATGAAAAAGTTATTTATATAAAAATGTGATAAATATATGATAAAATAAATGAACCCTGTTCTTCATACCTATTATACTCTCGAATAAATTTTAGAGATTAACTGTAAAAAGTAGTCATAGAATTGTTTAAAAAGAATAAAATTCTTAACGTCAAAAATGGGAAATCATAAACGAAGAAACAATAAGTATCTTCCGATGTGACTACACAATCCGCAAACTTGCGTAATAATTTCGTCAGATCAAGCAAATAGGACGATCGCCATAGGCAGAAAACAGCTACGGTCGTTAGGAGGAAATGGTTTTTAAAAGGGGAGTGTCGGAAGGGGAGAATGGGGGTTTGCTCGCTCACCTCCTGTCCTTACGTCTGTCATTCGAAACACGCAACACACTCTCTCACACGCCACACTATTATTACACCCGTTGACCGTACCACTAGCCGCTATCAGTATATATTTATTTACACTTATATGTCTATACGATGTAAGAAGGAGTGCTTTCGTATAAATAAAGCAATCCGCAGAACTCCCAGAAGAATCCTTGCAAACGAAAAAAAATTTGTAATAATCAGAAGTTTGTGATACGCATTTCACTTCCGATTACGTATACTTATTACCTATACTCATCTTAAGAAGAAATATAAATAATATGAGAAAAACTCGCGCATACTCGATTAATTATTCATTTATTAAAACGATACTCGACATCTTTTATAAAAATATCAGAAAGATCTGCCAAGAGCAGTATCGTTAAATATGAATAAATTTTCCTAACGACTACAGTCATCAGTCATTAAATTTCCAGGGAACATTTTCCTTCGTGGTAAATGCGAGCAAATTAGACGTATGATGTTCGCACCAGATATCTCAAGTGTCTATTCAAAAGTTATGAATGATGTGTAAACAATGGTTGTAGAACAGAAGAGACAGAATGTTGATCCTGCTATATCTTAATTGCTAGCACATAAAATAGGGCACCAAGGGCAAAGTGTCATCGAGAGTAGCTCTATTCCTATGTAAATAGCGTGATCTCTCGTACCGAGTTTAACAGGAAGTCTTTTACACTTTTTACCGCTCCTCTTCTAGGTGACGACGGTGCGCAGCGAGTCGCTCCTGCCGCGCCCAGGCATCGCCCGTTAATATCCCCTTATCCTCTACGAGAGAGAAACAAGCAGGCCCACCGACACCGTATAATTATCATATTACAATTACGTTTATGGTTCAACATGACTCCAATTAAATACGTATCCAATCTGAACGGTGATCACAGCCACCGGTAGGAAATTATCCCATATTTACAACAATATAAACTCTTATGGAATGAAGAAATTTCTTTCCGCCAGGACGAATCCAGTTGTCTCTACGTATCATAATTAAATGGAGCAACTTCCTACGCGTACTCTTGAATAGCGGAAGAAAATTAATTATTCCAAATGTTACGAATGAATATTCGTAACGTAACATCTGTAGAAAACAATAAAGTAATATAATAATATCTAATTGGCTGTTCATTTAATTTACTAAATTTTTACTTTCCATCCCCATTAATTTCAAGTAAACAATTTTTATTGCAAACTTTATAACGTTCCGTTCAAATTTCATGACTTTTGAGAGGTGTCAGTTATACATCCTTACAGCATTTATGTTATATGTTATATGCATACTTTTATCCGATTTATACACATGTATAAATAACAAAATTGAAAAGAATGCAATAATGATTACAACGAGAAATTTGTCGCTCTTTACGCAATGTGATTATCGCACCTCAAATCTTTGAGGTCGGTCGTCTTTAGTGTCAGTATATCAGCATCTCGATATTGCCTTGTACAGGACATAGCAATACCCAAGGGAATAAGAGTCTTCTAGCGAAGCCTTGCGCCTACGAGCGGTTACGGAGCAGGAAAAGAGGAAACAACGATCAGCTATCGAGATTTCGTTTCTTCGGGGGATCAGAAATATACACACACGCACACACATACAGGGCGGCCCATGTAAAGTGTTACAAGCTATTATCTCTGAAAGTGTGTGTCAAATGACTAATATGTTCCAACAAAAGTTTTATGACTTTGAGGGGAGCATAAGATGATATCATTGGTTTGACCTTGGGTAGCGTTGTCAAGGTGAGAGCAAGGTCACTTTGAATTTTTTAAATGCAACCCCCATTTTTTATTACATATTCTTGTAGCTTACCTCGAGAGCTTTCCAAAACACTATAATTAAGTTCATTTTCATGAAGTGCTTTTCGAGTTATGAGGCTTAAAAGTTACAATACCATCGGCATTAGCATTGGACGCAAGGTGTTCAACCGACGGCTAAAACCTCTTGAATATTATTCAGGATCATGTTCTAGATAACATTTGTCAAGATCAAGGCCATTGGAGGTTGTACCTCTTATTTTCGTTTTTACAAAAAAATGAATTCTTAGTGCAAAAATGAAAATAAGAGAAATAATTTCCAATGGCCAAAGTAACTTTCAAACCTCATAACTCGATACACACACACACACACACACACACAAAATCGGCGGTATTAAACGTCAATCATATACGAGGCATTTCTTGCAAATAAAAAAGATATTTTTGATAAATAAATATTCAGGTCGCAATATACATGTTTTCACATAAAAACAAATTAGCTAAAGTTAACAACAATTCTGAAAGAATATGAAGAGAAAATTTAAATAGAATTTTGCTAGATGAGTAGCACAAAAAAGCGTCTTTAATTAAATTAAATAGAAGATTTTATAAGTAGATAATTTTATGGATGCACTGGTCGGGTAAGTACAAACCATTAATATCTTTCACGACAGGCGGCGACAAGTGAGGCAGACAAGAGCAAAAATAATTCATAATATAATGTATGGAATATAATTTCCGTTGTATCACAATTATTGCGATATGCTACTAATTTGCGTTGCGTGCGCACGATTTTTTATTGGATAATGTTCTTTGCTTAGCAAATAACATGGCGTCTAATTGCAATAAAAGGCTGTAAACGCGCACCTCGCACGATGTATCTCTGATGTGAATCAACCGCGCGTGGCGATGAAGGACGGAAGCTAATTCCGGGATATGCCGATCGTGCAAATTGTCTCTTCTGGCGCGCGTAGCGATGGCGTAAGTATGAAAACGTAAGCGGGCAGACGCATCGTCTCGGTATATGTACGAGTAACAATATAAATATGCTTAATCCAATGATGGCAAAAGGAGAGCGAGAGAGGAAGACAACGGGAGATTGATCACGGGATAGACGAAGAGAGTGCCCACCAACGAGCCGAGTTGACGCGGAATTGGGGGACGCGTAGAAATGGTTAGGCGGATGCGTCGAGTGATGTACTTCCGGTTATTGAACGCCGTCTGAAGGCTGGAGCGACTTCTAAACTTACGTCGCATTCTCTACACTCGTCGCAGGCTCCTTCTAACCGACACCTGGAATCGCCGCCGCATGCCTCGAACCTTTCGGCACCAGGAAACACGTTTGCGGCCTCCTGGACATAGTCCTGATTAAATACACCCGTTCAGGAAGAAGCGCATGGCACACGAGGAAGAACATCTGCTTCGGTTATTCCGCGTGGCACGCTGCTTCCAATTACATTAAACGCGTAAAGCGTCGTTTAATGTAATTGGAAAGCCAGTTTAAGCTTGAAAATTTTTTAAATTTATCTCTTCAGCAATTAGAATTAGTTAATATAATAGCTACTATGTCAGTTTATAAAAAGAAATATTCTAAATATATTTGAACATAATAACATTGTTTGCCTTCTATTTCAAATTCAAAGTATATTAGAATTTTGAAAGAATATTTAAATTACATAATTACGTAATTATATATAAGAAAATTACATAATTATATATAAGAAAATTGAGGAATGCTAACGTTTAACGTTACGCATTATTATATCATTAAAAATATACCATCAGAAATTCATGTTACTCATTATCGCAATTCCGTTAATATGGCTTTAATCTCAAGTGATGCACGTGATGATTGCGCTTAATACATGATTCACGTATATTCACACGTGAGTCCTCTTCACTTAGCTGAATCGTGTTTCATGATTTTTCATCTCTGAGTGGTTCAGTACTGCCAGTGTTTTAACGTTCCTTCTTATTAGCAAAGCCTGAAAATTTTTTTCAACACTCTCAGGCGTGTATTCCGCTAAGGAAAATGCATTCCATTAAAAGAAGTGAGATAATATGCGCAGTCCCGATCGCAGTGTAAGTGACGAAAAGGAAGAACCATGTGAGCAGCTCATCCTTCACAGTTGCAATAAATCACTCTCATCAAAATAATGAAAATTTATGTCATAAACGTGCAGATTGCCAAGAGATAATTACTTCGCGCTATAACTAACTTCGCATGTTACGAAAGCGCGAGAATGGCATGAAACGATGACAAAGCAGATAACATATATTATTATTGAAATTGTCGATATATGTAATACCTATATGAATTATCCCAAATCTTTCGTGCTCTGTTTAGCCTTAGATAACTTGACAAATTTACAGCTAATTAATTTTAAAGTTTATTATTTAAGGCTTAAATTCAAAACTGATTTATTCTTAGTACAATTTTTTCATAGACTATCACATAAGTTTTAATTAAATTTTTACTAAGAAATATTTTTCGATTAAATTTTTATTAAGATACTGCATTCTCTCCTTTCGATATTTCAACATAAACAGTTAAAGTTTGATGACTTGATGATTTATAATCGCAATATTGTAAATATACCCGCATTCAATTCTATTTCTGTTTAAAGTCTTAGAAAGTTATTATTTGTACTCTGTCCTGCCTCATCATCTTCATCTTCCGTGTGCTTTATAACCTTTTTTTCTTTCCTAATTATGCGTTAAAGGTTGCTCAGTGTTTATGACTTGAACCTAAAGACGCTTCCAATTACAAACGAAGAGAATTACAAGAAGCTCTTAAAGGCAAATCAGTATTTAATGATATACACTGTAGGGCTGTATTCTCTCCATGTGCAACTTTACTTTGCCAGCGCTCTATAATTTCAGAGAACGCCTGTTGATTACCAAAGTAAACGCCTGACATTATTTGTTCCTGCATCGCATGTCCGCGACAGTCTATGGTATGATGTGTTAACAGAAAGATTTCCTCATTTAATAAAATTATATCGGCACAAATTAAATTTCACGACTGATAAGACACGTTCTGAAAGGGCCGCTTGCGTCGAACGCAAAACTCTCTTGATGGCAGGAACTCTCGTGGAAGATACGTGTGTAACGTGAGATTTTTCGAACTGTCCGATCATGAAAGAGGTCGGATCAGTACACATGGTATCGACGTGTGTACACGTCCGTCAATTTAGGATAGCGTCAGAGCGTGACGGTAGAATTACGTAATGCGTGCGTATTCAATGTGTGCGAACGCATACACGACGTAGTGTCTTTTTTTTCACCCGGTGCACACGATGACTACAAAGGGTGGACAACGTGTTTGCGTATGCATACCTTGGAGGATTTGTTAGCTCTTTTTTCGCGGCATAACATACCCGCGGGTGTTATGACGGAATAGACGCGATGCTATGATACGGCAGTTTTCCTCGATGGTTTTTGTTAACCCGTTTGCATCAGCAAGCAGAATATTTCTGCGAGCACGACTCAGGTCATTGCGACGGAATATTCCAGGTACTCAAAGGTCGATGATGCAAATGTGTTATTTTATCGATAACAAAACGGATTAGCTTATCGCTTTTATAAAGAAAACATTGAATAATTCCTTTTTCTAGTCAAGTACATACTTTATACATAGTTATATAATTGTTGTATGCAAAGAGATATTTCTTACGTGCTAAGAAGGAGTTGATTCGAATTTCATACAGATTATTTGAAAATTATTTGAGAAAAATTGCTGTTAAGGGAAAAATGTGGCAGAATTCGAATGAAATAAAAAAATCAAAATAAATAACCGCCTTTAGAGAATAAAATCAACCAAAATTGTACAAAATTGTCCATGTCCTGTTTTCAGTCGTTTTATTCAAACGGCGATATGTCACGTTGTTGGTGTATTGTATCGATCCACGTTACTCCGATTAAATGACATCGCATTAAAACGCGCTCGTGCGGTCATTACAATGCATCGGTCTTCATTTGCTAGTCTTTTCTTTTTTTTCGTTCGCGCCTCTGTCAAAGAGCATAACAACTCGGCGTTCAACGCGACGTTTTACAAAGCTGTTCCCTCCGGCGAAGACTCGCAACGCTGCAACGGGTACGGTCGTTACCGAAAAGATACACGCGCACAGCTCGCCATGTAAATGGACAACGCCGACGGAGTAATGACGATTTAATGGCACGCTCTACCGACGTAATGATTTCGACGCGTACATGTCCGGTTGTGCACGACCATATGGACGCGGATGGACGATGTTGATTGCAATTCCGAAGCGTTCTTCACATCACTGCCGTCTCACTATATGCGCTAAAATTATAAAATTATGAAGCGAGTGTACACACGACGCACAAAGCTGTTGCTGATTATTTTATCATGACTGTGCGTATAAACTACGTCCAATAATATCTCTTTACAATATTATACATATGTTTCTGACGTCGAACGGGAGATTCTATCCCATTACGATTTAATAAACAACTATGTGCTTATCAGCAGATTAAGATTGTAACCTCGTTGCATCAATCTGATCGAAACAAACACGCAAGGGTTCTTCCAGAATACTGTTCGCTCCGCGCGCGTCCAGACCACTATCAGTTGTCTTCTTTTATTAAGATCACTTTCCTTTTGGAGGGACTACCGCGTGACTACCGCTAGCGTGTCCATACGCGAAGGAGTTTCATAAGTTCGATAAGTCTTGAACACCTCGAAGAATATCACACGACATTGTAACGAATTGTATTGAGTATAAAATGTAAGAATTAAAAATTTTTTGATCACAAGAGAAGAAATCAACGGGGAGATGCGGAGGTCGCTAAGTCGCGTCGCCGCGCGACGCGTCGCGTCGATTTGCATAAGCTAATGAATATGTTAAATCAATTTCACAAAACGAGCGAAGTCCACAGAGGGTAAGTGGACACCGGTCGGTCGTGCGACCGCAGAACGAGGCGCGGAGGCTTATTATTATTGTAATTGCTGCGCGTGTAAAACCGCGTGTGGAAAATGAGCCTAATGTGACGTGTGCGGGCGACGATGTATACGTATCACACATTTGTTCGCATATATAAACACACGAATACATTCGAGAGAGATGGAATAAAGAACGAACCAATACGTAAAGGATGCAAAGTGCGACAGCTTCTATGATCAAAATGACTATGCTAAAATTTCAATGTTCAACCAAGTGTATAAAATAGATTAAAATTTATTCTATTCTTACCTTTTATCAATAGAGACCTTGCAAAATTTGCTTCCTTAAAGAAGTTAGTTACCTTAACTCCTTTTCAGAGAAACGCTACTGCTCGAGCCATGAACGAACAATATGTATCCCCCCAAAAGATAGAAACAAACAAATGGAATAACTCATAACAAAAGCAAACGAGGAAGGTACAAAATCGAAGGAGAGACTGAAGGATGGGAACAATGAGAAAGAGAGAAAGAGAGAGAGGGGGGGGGGAAGTAGAAAGAACTGACTTGGTGTGCGGTATGCAAAATCTCTCATTCGTTTAACGAGGAAAGCGAATCTCGAAGACGATTCCCGAGGCCTCTTGCGCGGAGGGGGAATTTTTCGTATGCATCCATATGTCGAGTAGGAACGGGCAGAGAGACGAAGTATAGCGAAGAAAGAAAGAGTATAGAAACAAGAAAAGAGAATAAACGAAGATAAAGTAAGTATAAGAGAGCACTCGGAAAGTAGAGGTGGGTTGGAAGACTGACAAACAGGAGGTGCCCCTTCTCACCGATCTCTTTCTCGCCCCGCAGCTGCCTCGAAAAACTTCTCCAGGCGAACTCTGAAAAACTGCTCTGCCTAACGAACCATCGTCCATTCCAATTTAACCGGGAACGCTACTTACGCTAGTAGGAGGCAATGCGACGCGACACAACGTGAATTGGACGTGAACGACAACCCGTTCTCGTTGCTTTCTTTTCTATTGCAAATACAAACTCATCGTGCCTATATCTTTTCTATGTGTCTGATTATCTATCTCAAACGCTTTTCAGAAAAAATATAATCTAATTGTTCACGTGCTTATCAATTTGGAATTGAATTTAATAGTTTTAGGTCATACATGACACTTACATGGAGTATAGGTATTGTACGAATCAAGTTGCACGCTTGAATCAAGACGAAAAGAGGCTAAGATATCATTAGGCTTCAAATAAACTTTACACCGGCGTTGTTGAGCCACGTGGACCGTTTATATGGAACAGATTAAGTGACGCCTCGCTACTGCGCTAAACTTATGCAATCCCTTATCACAGACGGTTGGATCCTCATCGTAAATACGGTTGCAACAGCTTATAATCCGAAAACACATAGTCGACAGAGCGGCGCTCCGACTCTGACCCCCTTCCTCTTCTTCTTACTCTGTTCGTCCCCGCTATGCAAATACCGACCAAGTAATGGGTACTCATCGCTCCAATAAACATGCTCATCCGCCTTTCGAGACGAAAGAGAGCAAGCGAGAAACGAAATATTTGAAAAGAAAAACTAAAGATGAAATTATCAGCGTTTATTGGCGGGATCACGAATTCGCCGACGATCTCAAAACCATATATAAACGAGTCGAGCCATTCAGTTATCCACGCGAAATTACACCCAGGTGATATCTTCGCGTGAATTCTCGCGTTAGCATTAATACAGAAACTCTCCAGAGCGCGTGGTTTTTCTGATCCGAGGAGGTGCTCGGGGAACCGGTTCACTTAGCGTAATCGTGCGGGTAAATGACGATTTGGGGCTCGAAATTACACGTTGGAAGGGAATCCGCAGTTGCTCGTGTTAATCAGGCGCGAAGCGCGAGAAGCGGATTTTACAGCGTAATCGTCTGGTAAAGAGAAATTCAAAGGTGGAAGATGCGCTTGAATGCGAGCAAATAATTTCGTTTGATGATCCGCGGAGCGAGCACAATTATTCGCTTCAATTAAAAGTATGAAAAGCTACAATGGCTTTTCATTTTACTTACAGGTAAGTACACGGAGAAAAAAGATTAGCTGCCACAGCTAAAAATTAGGTATAGCAGCTAAATTCAGTAGCATTATATGGACACCTAACGTATTATATCGACACCTCGTATCTGCGAGGTCTAATTTCCATTAGCTGTGAGGCCTAAATATTATCATTGTAACAGACAAGCATTTTGCTATTATGTCGATGCTATTATTGATCACTGCAGCAAACGTTTTCTGTGTAACAGACAATTTGATAGCAAGTACAGTTTTAGCAAACCATATTTAATTGTGATAAAGACAATTTTCTTTTACACGGACATATCCGATAACTGTGACAACTAACTTCATATCGCTAAATAAATCGATCTGTAACAGACACGCATATTTTGCTATCACGTCCTTAAATTAGCTACAGCAGCAAATCCTTTGTATGTATTAACAAATTCATAGCTATAGTAGCTAATGCAATTTCAGCTAATCAGAATTAGCTGTAAACCAGAAACATTTTTTTTCCGTGTAGATATACTTGCGTGAGTTAATATCCTATTTTATAAATCAACAAAGAAATTTGAGAAATGCTTTATAAAATATAAATATGTGTTCCGAAAGATCTAGCAATAGAGAATAAAGTAAATCAACGATTTTCGATTGCCGCGCTCGCCATCGCGCCCGACAAATAGCGCTAATATCCAATAAACAATGTTATTTAATAACATTTAATGTTATTTAATAACATTTAATGTTATGTAATTAAGTTTTTGTGATAATTCCCATTCTTCAAAATTTGATACTTTATGATAAAATATCATAGTGGCGACACAGTAATACGACAAACCGAATAACGCGGCGACGGTTAAGCTAATAGAAATTCGTTAGCGAATTCGATTGCCTCGTTTTGAATTCATTTCGTTAAAACGCTAAATAAGGCCTATTTATAATTCGGTAGACGGCAGAAAGCGATATCGATCAACCTGTTGCGCGCGATCAGATTTTCCTAAATACTTAAAGAAGACAATATGCTCCACATAGTACTCTCTTCTGTTTCTGAATACGTGATCAGCGTACGTTCCTGATCAGCACTTTAGCCTGTTCCTTTATTAAATAAAATTAATGCAAGACCTATTTTTAGATTAAATGAATAATACGAATTTAAATCGATGAAAATAAAATAAAACTAATTAAATAAGAAAAATCTTATATACATTTTAAATTGTAAAAGATTAAGTATATACTATAAAGCGATGTTAAAAAAATAATTTTATAGGCAGAAAAATTATATCGATTGTTACGACTTTTGTGTTATAATTTTGACAAACTTGAGAATGTCAATCTTAGAAATGAAATACACCATATTGATTGGATTAGTGTTATTGTTCCAGTGTAGAGATAAAACAAGCTTACAAATCGAGTAGCGTTAAATAGCTTTCTCGGTCGGTAGCACGCGTGCATTTCAGAGAATAAAACACCTGTTTCGTCTCCTGGGAAGGTATAAACGTTTACAGCACTATATAAACCCCAATCAATTCTCAATTAGTGTAGTGAAATCGAACGTTCGTCCACCTCTCCTTACTGGAATGAACGATCACGCATCACGATATCATAAGAGCTTTTTTGCAATTGTAAAGGAACGAATGAAGAAGGAAAAAGAAAAACGTCGATAAAAATGTTGCATATAACGATGAGCACGTGCAGGCATGGTCAGGAATGCGTTACGCGTTATTTATAACGCTCCGAAGGCGCGGAGATAACGTCGCGCCTCGCCCTCTCGTTTTCGTTCGCGAGCGTTGATCTCCTCGTTTATCCGTCCATCGACTACGCGCGGAATAGGCTAATCGCATCGTGAGTTCGTCAGTCCATTTTCGAATTTTACGAGGTCACTGACATGCTCGTTCCATCCGCGAGAGAGGACACACCGCAGGTAAAAGTATTCTTTGTCCCCTTTTCATCTCTACGCTATCGAGATCTTTATTATCGAGTATGTATTATCCCCCGACGTGGTTATAAACATAAAACTCCGTCATCCCTCTAATTAAAGATTCATCGAGGTAATTGAGCCCAGGCTTTATTACCGGTTACACTGTAGAGAGCAGCGCTCGCCATTCGTGCCATCTTTTACCGCTCTTCATGCGCAACGAGCGTGAAAAAAAAACCGAGAAAAGAGAAGTCTGGCGCGGAATCGGCACGGCGTAGCGAGGCCGGAAGCACAACCTTGATGAAATAAAAAAAAAAAGAGGGACACAAGTCGAGAAGTTTAGAACACGACGAGTTCCTTACGGCGGAGGTAGCGTTTAAAAAGAGTTTAGTGAAAGTCGCGAACACCTGTTCTCCGGAAGCGTCATCCTGGGGTTTCATGTCGCATGTGTTTAAGGTTTTTGTCGAACAACGATGAAACTTGCCGTGAACGAGTCGACTGATCTGAACAGCTATCGACATTTCACACGATAGTCCACAAATACAGAGCAGCATTTTTTGCGACATTACATAAATAAGTTACTATTAACAGTACTTTTTACGAATTTCCACGTATAGATTATTAATGTAAAGACTTAAGTATTTATACATGATGATACGAAATATTTCATTATACAATTATTAAGTTGATATACCTCAAAGTAAGTGTCATATATTCTTGAAATATCATTAATTTTCGAGATCTTCTACCAATCTATTCCGGTTCTCATAATATCGTCATTTGGGTGGTGAACAGGTTTACGCTCTCAGTAGACCGTCACGCAAATAATAATAGGTCGTTCGTCTTTGAAATGACAAAAAGCGGTGCGGCGCGGTGGAGTATCTACACGCGGAGAGGAAAAGGATGCCATGTACATATTATTTGTTAAAAATTAGAACATTTCCGGCACGCCCTTAAGATTTTTTGCAGTCAGGTAACCGCTAAAGGCGACCGCATGTAATAATTGTAAAATAGCCACGCGTTCTCTCGTTGGTGGAGATGGAGACTTCTGATAGTTGCCAGTATAACACTTACTTCTAAAACGAAGAATCCAGAGAAGATATATGTGTGAAAAATAGAAAAAAAAAGATATTTCGCGCAATATATATCTGGACACACCACTAATTTTCGAAATTTTAGGAATCATAGAGTGAACGGCTTTTCCCGAAAATGCATGAAGAACAAGTCTGCCTCTTGTCGAAAATCCAAGACGCCTTTTTGCCATAAGGGCTCCGGAGTATTTTCTCTTCTGTGCTCGGGAAAATGTAATCGGAGAGCCTCGCTTCGCCGGGTTTCGTGGGGCAGGGTGCGCACACACTAACGAAAAACCACGTGGGCCCCCCCATAGGGTAAAAGTCTTTCTCTAACGCGATCGTTTGCGCACCATGTGTTTCGGGACCTATAGTGCCCCTACCACGAAAGATACTGACGTTTCCAACGAAGAAATGTCAGTCTGTGTGCGCGACTTTTTGAAAAAGTCTCCGGGAAGAGGCCGTCTCCGTTGTCCCCGGAAGAGCTTGGATTTCACGCTCGTAACGACCGCGAGTGAGCGCCTATAAAAACGACATAAAGATCGGCTATTTTGACAATCTACGAGCAAAGGCGAGATGCACGCCGTCCTCGTTCCCCCTTAACGCTACAACGATAAACTTTACGACGGCTCGTTTCTCTGCGACGTAAGCCCCAAGTGTCGTTCTTGAACATACCTTTTTTTCTATCACCTCCACCGTCAGCACCAATGAAAGCAACATTTCCGCGTGAAACCGATCGGAACTGATTCGAAGCTTTTATGGAGATTCGATTATCGCAATGCTTAGATCAAGAGAAGAGGCGATTGTCTAGAATATTATCGGATCGGAAAATAACAAATTGTTTTGTAGTTTAAATTTAATTTCTTTCTATTAAACCTCTATCATCCTACTATTTCGATAACCGTTAAAAATTGAAGTAATCTTTGTCGAAGACTGTACCCCTGAAAAAAGTTAAGCTCGAAAGTTTTGATATAACTGACAACGATACACACTGCTGACTGATAAAAAATCAACATGTGTAGTCATGGTGTATTCGTGACACATTTATCGTGTCGATTTACAGAGACGAATTCGTAGCGAACTGCGATATCCGGATAAACGTCGATCGGTATTTACGACACATAACAGTCGCGTATCGACCGAAAAAGTCAGCGATGCCAGAGTCCCGAGCTGAATGCGAAAATTCACGCTCGACGGAGTGCCGTGGTAACAACGACGACACAGAAGGCGGAGGAGGACGCAAGAGAGGACTATCAGGTCAGCGCGGCCGATGGGGTGCAGAATGCAAGTCACGCCGGGTAATTGCACCACGCGACCATTACCTCGCGTGCGGGCCGTCTTGGTAGGTGAAGGCTGGTCGTAGGTAGCGCGCACCTACGAACTGACGATACACACGTTGCCGAGAAAGTTGACTGGTATCCCGCTTAAGTTTGTTTTATTGCCGGCGCCATTTTTTTTACCGCGATGACGGTGAAATCGGTACAAAGTGGGAAATCGTAATTCACAATAGAATGTCGCGTAGTTTTCCCTCCGGAAAATTGCCACTGGTGTTCGACTGACGTTTTTTGAATGACGTAAGCCGAGTGCTTTGTCTGGTTCATTGAGCACGAATCCTTTCGAGAAATTTCGCTATAATGCTAAAGCGTCGCGCGAAATTAACATCCGGATCGTAAATGGGACACGCATCTTCCTTCGTTCGCGGACACGATTAATCGCCAATCGACGACACGTGCATTTGATTTACGGGTATATGCACGACGATGCGCAAAGATGGAGAGCGACATTTGTGTGCATAGGAACGATACTATTTGCGAACACGTTCGATAAGAACGGTCGCGCGCTCGAGCATAAACCGGAAGCAGCCATCTAAGATCCTGCGGCCGTCTCGTGTAAATATTATGCTCAAACAGTCTGAAACATTAAACATCTTGCCGATAGCACAGGACAGCGTGTTTGTATATCGGCTGCTCCCCTCGCTTCGATCTCTTCGCATCCCCGCGCCGATCCACAGTGCCTATTTCTTGTGTTCGAAAAATGCAGGGATCCGTGTAACGAGTGTTGCAGAAACTTGGCATACCTGTTCCGAGAAGAAACTTGAGCGAATCGATTTAAAACGGTGAAAAAGCCCCCTCGATGCGAGCTTAGCTACTATTTCGTGGGGCTGATTTTGCAAAGAAAGCAGCTGACTAGAGACTCTTTACTCTTCCTCTTACAGGAGCGAGGAAGATTAGCTCTTCAAGGATTCTCAGCTTCCAGAAGTGAAGCTAAAGTATTCCCATAACATATTAACTTTTTAACTCCGATCCGCCATATTCTAATACCGTAAAAACCGTCAAATATAAATATACAGCATGAACTTACGACTCAATCAATCATGCAATTAACTGTTAATAATTTATCTTTCATATCTTAAGAGGCTCGAAAAGTTTCATCAAGGTTTTATAAACACATATACATGTTTTTCAAAATTTTATCGATCTGCGATACTGGTAAAAAAATATTAAAATCTTATTATTAAGATATTTATCATTTTCATAGAAAACATGATTAATTTTTATAGAATGGAGCCTCAACTGAATGACAGCCACTGAAACGACGACGCAGCAAGGCATTGCCCTTTGCCATAGTCTGCATCATCTGATGGATTTTCGTTGCACTCGAGACTGCATACAGGCAAATGTGGAGCGGGCGCTTCCTAATCTGACAATCGTTCGCAACCGATGCGCTTCCAAGAAATCAACGAGCGAAATTAACCTACCGACCGACAGATAAATCGTCTTTGAAGGCGACCGTATCTTCGCTGTTTCTAGCGCGAGCTAAACTAGATCGCGTTGAAACAGTTCGACGAAACGACAGACGACGGTTCTATGACCGGCGGACAAATTGGTTTCAGCTTCTATGTGATTTTCTACGAAGTCGTACGCCGTTAGAAAACTTTGTACATACATAATTTCCAACCAAAATCGAAGGAATATTATTCTCAAGTATTTGGTAAGGAAAACTTGTCGTTTATGATTATTTACGAGTAGTTATTTTGAGCGAATTATTTAGAAAATTTATTGCAAATTGATATAACGAAAATAATAATAATATCATGCTATATATAAGATACTAATCTGAAAAAAGTGTAATCAGTGTAATCGTGAAAATTTCCTGCCACACGCAGGGCCAATAATTATCTGAACAAAGACATAGTATCAGAGCACGCACGCCTTTCGACCTCCGTACCTCAAGCTGTTCCATATATGCGATCCACGTGTGTCCCTAGGGACGTCATAGGGCGACGGGCATTGAGCGATGCGAGCGGCCAGAGTTCAACCAACCTTCGCATTGCGCGCCGAATTAAGCCCGCATTATTATATCGATAATGAAATTTGACGATATTGTGCATTTTACAGGCAACCGCTCAGTTTGCCCCCCTGCTACGCACCCTGTCCCCTTCCGCTTTGTCGACCATTGTCAAAAATCAAGACCGCAGCGATCACCCGCCACAGGCGCTTCGCGTTATTATTGTGGTATACCCACGCGGCTCCGTGGGTTAGCCTATATCTGCCGGTCAGGAACGTGGAAGGACATTTAATCCCGGGTATGGGGGTGCACATGCGTGAAATCTCTCGCTTGTTATGTGTTTTGTTAATCTGAGCAAGTTGTATGTATATGTGTGTGTGTGTGTGTGTGTGTGTGTGTGTGATAGATCCTGAATCATAATCCTTATGACAGTTGTCACGCGTCCCTCTTTTCATTATTTTTTATCTCTTCAGTTATCTTACTTCATCTTTACCTAAGAAAACAAGTCAAAAATCCAACAAAGATTTGTCAATTCTTATCCTAGAATTGACAAGAAATCTTAATTGATTCCTTTATGACAATACGTACCGAGAAAGTCATATGGCGAAAAGGAATGATGGCACCGCGTCTGTTTGTTGATCTAAGCGAAGCGGATCTGCTTCCGCGAAGTGAACTGCCCTGCCGCAGGCATAAAAGTGGAAATTCCAGCAGCCGCGATTTGTTTGCTAACCGACCAGACTCATGGAAACGGTTCTTCCACGAGCGCGATCGTTAGGATCCCTTTTATTATTCGGATCGAAATTAAACGCCAGAGTGAACGAGCCTCGTTTTCGCGGTGAGCTTTGTGATCGGGAAAGATACTAGTTCCCATCGTGTGTGGCCTGCTCGTTCGCGGCTCTTTATTGGGTTTACACGGTAATACGGTTCGCGAAGAAAAATATATCGTCCATGATACATTCTCGTAGTCGTGAAAGTCACACGAGATCGCATAACGTGCCACTAAAACGGCTCGTACATCTACATGTGGACTACTACTAGATGATCGTTACTTGAAACATTCTTTTTCTTATCAATCACTTAAAGAATACGTTTCTTAATTGTACCGATATTACACACATAAAATAAAAATAAATAATTCTCTTTCTGTAAAAAATTGAGCTATTCTTTTCCTTAAATATAATAAGTATATTATGATTATCTCGACGGATTATTAAAATTGTAATGCTTAGTAAAATGTGCATGTGGAGTCGAAGAAACTAAGAAAGTTGAAAGATAACATCTGTAAGCAATTCATTCTTTAATAAGATTTTTTCCAGGATTTCATTTTGGCTCTCGTGATGATCATGTAAATATATAGAATTGTTTACCAGTGTGTGCTAATTCGCCGGTCCGCATACACATATGCGTAATCCGCAAATCAAATCCGGATAACGTTCTGCAATTCTGCACGCTGATTGGGATGCAGCACGCGCACATCGCCAGCTATGTTTACGCATTGCTCCCCTTATACCAAATAACCCGTCTTCAAGCGACGCATTGTAACGTTAAGATTACATGTTGTCTTATTACGCGAACAAGTTGGAATTATGAGACAGAATCTACCTGTTCCGAGATTGTCGGAAAATGTAAGGCAGCGTGGTCGGTTCCGAACGATACGCCGACGTCTTTCATCATTCGCAAAAGATGATACGTAGAGCATGCGAAATAAGAATTAAAAAAGCTCGACATACATATATATGTAGCGGAGGAAGTTACGGTAGTAGACTTGGGAAATTGTCGTCGGTATGCGATTGTTGAAACCACCGTGAGCGTAACATCGTGGAAGCAGTGCAGCGTGTGTCTTCGAGCGGAGCGACATTATTCTTTATTATGGCGCGCAGCTCGGGAATAATATGCGTGGAAAAAGTTTTACGCGTTAATAACTGAATCGTACGTGAATCATATGGAGCTAAATATGTCCGATCGAAACGTTGAATGTTGAATAAAAATGCAATTAATCCGAACGATAAAATACAAAAACTTTGAAGAATATTTCTTGTATAATCAATAATTGCGATAAGAAAATAATGAACGTACGCAGTAGATAACGCGGTGCAATGACGGGGAAGAATTACTTATTCGCGAGGCTTATCGATAAAATTTTCCGAGCTGGCGAACAGTATTACGGCGTACGTGATTGGAGTACATTAAAATAATTTCCAATCTGGCCAAGCGGATCTTTTCTTATGTAGAGAATGTCTATCGTGTCAGAAAAGGCATCTACAAGGAATCGGTCTACATAATAAAGACATTGAGAGAACGTGCCGCGCTTTGAAGCCACTCTCAAGTATTACATTCGATCGGATAATTAACTGCAATCTGTACCTTTTTATATTTGAGGGTTAAGATCAACCTCCCTAAGCGACTTTCTTTATTCCAAGATATAATCACCGTTCTTTTGACGATTATATAGAAAATGAAATGCTGATGCTTTCATTCTTCTTGAGACTTCCTTTTAATGTTGAATAGCTCGCAAAAATTACATGGTAATTCACGACGCATTTGATACAGAATCCGACATAGATTGCAAAAAATAACGAGATGATAATAGCGACAAATGTTTATACATTTGAAAATCTTATGGATAGTATAAGAACTTTCCCTTATTTTACTATTTTCATAGGAGAGTGTTAAAGTTCCTTCGATCGTGCAAATATTGATAAAGCTTAAGATGCGGTTTTATAATTGGTTTGAATAGGTAAGAGCGGAAATGATATTGTGATAGTGCGTTACTCCAAAAGGTATAGTGTGTAAATTTCCGCGATATCTCTCTTGACTCCCCGCGGTGCGGCACGTGGATATTGTTTTTAAAAACACCATTAACGAGGATGACTGTCAATCGCCTCGAGCACCGATGCAGCGCGCTCGTGTAATCACATTACGCGGCGCACAGCCCCGTACGCTCGGCTGAGCACAATGGCGAGTGTTTTTGTAGTGCGCTCACGGCGGCCATTGTTACATTATTATTCGTATCCTGCGCGCCGAGGGTACCATAGGACGGCGGGTAACTACAGCAGGATCCGCTGAATCAAACCGACCTGCACCCTTCGCGAGCGCGGACTGCGGAGGGAAGCTCGAGCCCTCAACGCGAGCAGTGTGTACGCTCGAGGTGTTACCGTCGATGTCGCACGATGTAGAACGACGCGGAAGGGAGACCCCTCATTTCTTTCCATGGGCCATGTAAACCAAAGCGGAACGATCTGTCGACCCTCAAGCGCTCGAACGTATGAGTGCAACAATGAAGACATCGTGAAAAAATGTTTGTCGGTGCAACCGACTTTTCGTACGAGAGTGTATCGGCGACAGCTGCGACGAGCTGCGACGAGCTGCGACGAGCTGCCTTGAGAGCGAAGACAAGACGTTCGAACGGGCGGGAGAAATTTTTTCTTCAATGGCTGCTTATACTGACGTAAATAAAACAATTATAGAAAACGAGTAGAAACGAAGACGCGAGTAGTGATCACGTCGGATCACGTCGTACGCAAACCACTCGGAAGGAATTGCCACATCTCGTTCATGCACGCGGTCGAGATGAAAATTAAATTAAAACGCGGCTCTTGCACGCGTCGTCGTAATTCTCGCCTCTCCCGCGCATACGCCGCGCTTCTCTCCACGAGATCCCCAATGAATTTCTATGAAACATAATATCGTCGATGACCCCAGCACGCGCGCGCGATGCAACGTAGACGGCTGAGGTCGCGCCTGTCACGCGGGTTCGTCGTTTTATGCGAGTGCGGGGATGATGGTCGCATCAGTCACCCATCTGGCGCTACCCTGGACCATCCATGCGTGCCGGTTTTACACCGCACCCTGTTATACATTTGACTATCGACAATGCGCCCAACACGCCGAGATGGCTTGGAGGGTGCACGAATGGGGCGGAGGGGAACGTCGGAATAAAGAAGGCGAGAAAAGAGAGCAAACATGACGGGACGGGGTGAGCGGTTCGACTTGATGATTGGCTGTCCTTTGAAAATTAGCGTTTAAATCCTCGTGATTTGATCGATAACCTAAAATATTCCTTTCCAATATATAATAAAGCAATTGTAACTCTACATTAAGAATACTTAAATAAAAAAAAATCTTCATCAAAATTTCTGCAAAATTATTAAACTAACAGTATGTATGAAATACTTTTAAAATTTTAAATTAATTATGTAATTATGCAAGAATAAATTAATCGTATTATCGCTAAACGTAGAAAAGAAAAATGTTAATATCTTCAAAAATTTAAAGATATTTTCAGAATAAAAGATTTGAGGGATCTTTTTTAATACGAAACGCGGAGATTTTTAATCCTATCACTGTACACTTTTCAGCGTAACATTATTTGCTTGGAGGTAATGGAGGAGGAGAGCTGAAATACGTCTATTTAAAGACATGTGCACAAAATTAAAAGTTCATACCAGTTCCGAAATAATGAACAGTAACGACTTTCTCAGGAAATCAATTATTTAAGCAGCAGAAATACGATGCGAAAGAATACCCTCGTTTTTTATAGCTAGATACTGTTATAGCTAGATACTATTTTATTATTAGATGAATAAAAGTTGCAAAACCATTACTAATAATAAAATATTTTTTTATGCTGGCAGATTAACCTATACATTTAAATTATCTTGTCCGATTTCGTTTACAAAAAGTCATTTTATAGTTTACCTGAATTGATATTACTGTCATATTACCAAATAAAATAAAGAAATTATCAGAAGAAAAAAGTACGAGCTATATCAGCGAAATGTTCAATTGACGTAATTCGAAAAATGTACTTTTTTTTCTAAAGACCCTTTTCCTACGTTATCGCGCTAAAGCCATTTCTATTTCGTTACTTTTCCACAGGTAATATCAAGCTGCTTCGTCGCCCATACGCGAAAGGGCGGTAATGGGCAGAAGGGTCCCGATGATGGGTGATCGCTCATCGAGAAGTGACAGTGGTGATGAAAGTGTGCCTTATCGTTGAATAGGCTGGAGTGTCACATAACGAGCCCTTATACAAGTCGTCCGTAATATTATCGCGCATAGCACCAAATTGCAAATATCGCTATAAAAAATGGAAACTACCGGCAGTCCTGTGTGTGCGTTTTTTATTTTATTAGATAAAAGTCCTCAATGTCGAAACATAAAAGAATAAAAAATAAGTTCAATATAAATGAAAAACTTAAAGAAACTCCACAGTTTTATAAAAGAAAATAAAGAATACCTTAAATTGGATAAAAATTATTATTGAGACAGAAGACCCCGAAATATTGTGATTCATAATGCAGATCTTACAATTAGAGGATTACTTCGTAACCGATTGAAAATTTTTCAAAATTCAAATCCAATTGAAAACACATTCGTACCAGCGATTTTCGACCGGAGAGATTTCAGACGTTCGTGGACCACTTTTCTCAAATTACACGTAAAAGGATAAAGACGGAAACCGCGAATAAGACGAGGGATGACCGCAAATCGAGCATTCACCGGCCGCTAGAGTCAATTGGTATTATTAGATTGACACCCTTGTGCATGGGAACGGGAAGCCTGAACCATCCCCCGCAGCCAGCGAGACAAGCAATACTGGATATGTGCGTGATGGTTGGCGGTAAATTTCATTCGAGGAATTATCATGATTGAATCAGCTGCTCCGCGCTCCGCTCCACCGCGACCACTTCACTCGAGTTAGATTCGTAGCCCCTACGATCTACCGACGCTTCTCGCCCTCGCCAACCCCCTTCCCGTTTACCGTTCATTCGCTCTCGACCGGCAACAGATTCAAATTTTTCCCTGAATGCAAAATAGACCGATTCTCTTTAGATGCATATAATATCCTGTCCGAAATGTGCACGCGATGAGAGAGTTCTTAAGTTTCTCATTCTACTGAAAAATATGTTTTATCTGGAGACACTGGTAGTGTCTCGGCGCTAAGCTACGCGCAGCGACACCGCCGTGCCTCCTTTACGCTAATCTTACACGCGGCGAGACATGTACACCTACTGCGCAGCGTGTAACATCAGCCTTTTTGTGTGATTTTAATCCGCCACAAAATGGATACAATTGGCACTTGTTTGTTTTCGTTCTCATTCTCGCTTTCATTCCTCTCGTATATCTTTACCGGCATATTTCCTAATTAATTACATCGCGTTTCCCGTAACTCATATAGTCACATTACGCCGAGACGAGCCAGTGTTGCAACTTGCAAAGCGATCGCTTCGGGAAGCCGAGGTAAGGGTGTATCGAGTGTCGAAGATTGGTACCGATCCTTTCGAGGCATCACACGAGCCGATATGTTGCTCGATACGTACATGCGTGTACAAGTGCAAACGTGTGCGTGCTCTGTGCGTTATGCCGGCGGTCCTTCTCGAGCCGCAAGAGTGATTTATGCATGGTCGTGTCACGGCCAACTTGATACAGTTACAACCCGCTAACTCACCTCGCCACAACCATTGGCAACATACGACTTTGGGTGACTCGAACTTTTTGGGACTACGGGACGAAGTCGGAATTTTATCGTGATCGATAACGCGCCGTTCGCGTGCGTGTGATGCTACCGCGTCGTACTGAAAACGCTAATCGTGCTGCTAATGCCAAAATTCTATTTTTCTGAAGAAATTTTTTATAACAAATATCATTTTATAAATTACACATTTCTTTTGCTACTGCATTTCTAAAATGTCAAATATGTATGTTATAACAATTATATATTCACAAATTAAAGTACAAAGTATGTCAAAATACAATGAATAAAACAGAAAAACGTTATCTGTTTAATGAATATATTTCTTTCTCAATAATAATAAAATAATGTCTTCGTTGTAAATCTTACAAAATTGATGTCTATTATATCGCGATATTTTTACCGTGTTTCCGATAACTCGTTAGTTCGTGCCATGTATTTTTAATCGTAGATAAAATACAATATGAAATTTGAAAAAAAAATAATTGTAATTAAAGATTAAATAACACATACTTGGTTGACAACCACTGATGCCAGAAAGCGAAGCGACACTTCAAAGAGCGCGCTTTCCGTCTCGATCCGCTCCCGCTCCCGAAGCACACATAAATGCAAGCGCAATAAATCAAGTTTAACGCGTGTATAATATTATATTCTTTAATTAAAAATCGAGAGGCAGAAAGATTACATGTCATACACTGAGGTTGCGGCACGTTTCTTCTCCGACTTCGACGTCGAGAAACAATGAAAGCGATTATACGAAATGCTTTGACACGGTCGATGGTTTTCACCGCGACAAATTTTCTGTCGACAAGCTATGTTCGATCCCTGACCTTTTTAGAACTTCATCAAATTTATATAAATATATAAATATCCCCTAGAGAGAGAGGAGAGAGTAGATATGTGTATATCTCGCACAAAAGACTATCGCGTGATTATCATGCATTTATTACACAACATTATTATTCAACACCAAATAAAATTGAAAGTAAGCCTTCTTTTTATAGAAAAAATATATTTATGAGCGACAATTACAAGAATCCATTATGTCCCTACGTCTTCTACAATTGCTTAAATATCGCAACATAGTAAGAAAAATGAGTTTTTAAAAATTAATACATATACATATACGAGTGCATTGAAAGGATATTACAAAATAATTCTGAGCATATTGCATAAATCAAATGTAAAGCAAAAATTGTCATAAAGTTTCAGTTGTTAAGGAAAAATATCATAATGCTCGATTAGCATCTCCAGTGATTTCGCATCGATTGCATCGACGGAATTGTTATCTCACGCGTTATCGGCGCACTCTGTTCGAATATTGTCGCAACCGAAGCTGATCAATCGACTATTATGACGATATTATCGTGTTTCCGCAATGTGTAAATCAATATCGATGAACTGACGATTAAATTCTTTGACATTGCTCGCCGCGTGAACACCAAAGAGATATATTTTCGATGCCGCACACCCACAGCTATTTCTCGGGATCAACACGTAACCTTGACAGCTTGCAATTATCGCGCGGTCGATGTCGTTGCTCTGGATTAAGCGACGATTAGATAGACTAATGATCTCGACCGGTTCGACTCGATTTTATCTCCGTCTTTCGTCGCTTATCAGTCACCGCAGAGATTACAACGCGTTACGTACTGCCGGCAAAACACTCATTCACGGAGATCTGAAATGTCATCGTAAATAACGATGCGTCCACGATCGAGAAAATTTCCTATTGTAGATAGTTAGAGACAGCAATTATTGTTATTTATAATATTATGCCACAGGCATCGAAAATATACCGTCGAATAACTATTTGCCTTATAATCGTATTGAAGTTTTAGTAAGAAACTCCTGGTCGCGCTTTTACCGCTTGTTTGTAATGCTAAGCCAAAGACATGACAACGTTATAATGGTGCGATAACAATTATGCGCTATTCTGAGATTCATAGTTGCGTCGATTAATGTGATTGGCAATGCGCATTACGGGTGGTTCTGTAAATACAAGGGGTAGTTTGTCGAGCGGCGTACAGGTCGCGAAGGGTGGGATTCCGCCGGATCCTGGATACCGTTGACCTCGTCGGGTCCGAGGAAAAAAGCTGGCGGAGAATCGAGGGTGCACGACAATGGAACCACCCCGTGTGAGAAACGCTTGTGATGTTGTTCCACGAGCCTCCCCTGTCATCTGGTGGTGACTTTTGTAAACACCATCGTGTACCTCGGGGTTGGACAGAGGCATGCGAGTGATGGGAACATCATCCCTCTTACACCCCGCTATCTTCCTCTTCGCGAAAGAAAACACGTATCAGCGAAAAAAATAAATTATTGGACTGTTATCGCTATTATTTGATCTAAGGTCTTTTGTATTCGCAAAATTGGTTGCTTCAACGTTTTCTGGGACTTAAAGAATGGAGCAATGTTAAAAGAAAATTAAGTAATTGCTTTCTGAAGACGCAATTGTATAATAAATATACTTAGACATGTGATATTATCGCATCGTTAAATCATTGTGAAATCAGACAACATAATCAGAAATATGCACGCAGTTAAGGCATAATTGCCAGAATGTACGGTACACATATACGGCCAATGGAAACAGCCTCAGGGTTTGATCTCTCAATAGCGAGCTTACGGCTTAGAAATCCGCCCCGATCTCGCCGTCCCCTTTTAACCCCCTAAATACTGGTATTACTGATTACAGAACCGCAGCAGCACGTGGCTCACGTCTGCGCCCGTCACAGTCACACCGGCCAATTTGCGTTTCCGTAATTTCCGCCTGACAATGGACCACCCCGCATGTACATAGTGCAAGCGTGTGCGTGCGTACGCGGATTGATAATCCGCACGCGCACACGCGCACGCGTTTCGGATTGAACGCTACTGCCAATTTCGCGTGTGGTCGACAGCAACGATTGTTCTTTACCCGTATATACGCTTGCAGTAACGAAGCCGAGAGAGAGAAAAGCGTTCGCTTTCACACGCTCCTCTTCATCGGCGTGATTACGGGGCGTGTCCGTGTCAACTAACGACGCCAGTCTCACTTCGATAAAATAATGCGATACGATGTAATTATAATATACAGGATAACCGTGATCATAGTGAATCACTACGGTACGAATAATCGTTATAATTGTGCGTCTTATACTAACATTTTCGTTTTGATCGCGATTAACATGCGATAAATTTCTCCGTTTCTCTCTGTAATACATTGCAATTTTACCTAAGAAAAAAATATAAAAGTTCACGTTCAAAACTGAGCAAGATAAATTTTCCACTTCCACTGTAATTACTGAGTTAATAAAAAAAAATTTTCGTTTTAAAACTGAGTCTTTTGTAAATTGAATTTTCAATAAATTGTAAGATGCGGCAAATTCTTTTTAGCAATCGGAAAAAATCTCTCTTTACCTGAAGCTATTTAGTTGGACGGCTCTGATCGCAAACAGGATGCCTGCTGCGACTCGAACAATGAGAACCTCAGCGGGGGTGCGTTACGGTCTATTCTTTGAATCCTTCCAAGAATTTTTCCGCTCGACAAAGGACCAACGTTCAGGAAAGATTTTTGAAAGTTTTCCTGTAGCAATGTGGACAACCCTTGGCAACTGTTGATATTCGACGGCAAGGTATAACAGTACATTTCTGTGCAAACCGGAAATTCGAATACCCGCAAATTTCTACAATAGAATTAGTATCTTGAAAAATCAGCTATCCGCCTTTTGCAGTGACCTCGGATTCTGTCGAAGGAACAAAGGTCGAAGGACGATAGATCGTCAGGCGGCTGAGTGTTGTGACTACCAATGGACATAAGCAAACAGAATCAACGTTGAGACTCGGTAACAAATTTGATCCGGTTTTATCGAAGCGGACAGAAGTCGACGGATGTGAATTAAGGAGAAGGAATAATTCCGACGCTGTAGAACGTAAGCAAATCACACGAGTAGAAAACATGAATAAGAAAAGCGATTGATACTTAACTTATGCTCGTCTTAAAGTAGTTTGAACAGAATTTATAGAACATTTGTGCTAGAAGATATTATATTTTAAGTTCTTTATAAAAGATCTTTATAAAACTTAAAACAATATTATAGGTATTACGAGCGTTCGCTCCGCTATAGTTACTGATGCTTATAAATAATCTTTCATGGAGTCTCATTAGAATAAAGATGGTTTAAACGGCGCTTTCAGTCCTCTCGAAAAATCCATTCTCTTACGTGTGCGAGAGCTGAACCAAATCGCGAGCGGCATGAATACGGCTGCCACCCGCACCGCCAACACAGGATCTCCCCCGCAGACGCACGCAGTCGGCGAATAACAAAAAACCTCGAAATCAACCCCGACTCGATATGTGACTCGAATAATGGGGAAAAAGTTGTCGGTACAATGGGCGGGCGCGGAGGAAGCTCTCGAGCCGCCGGTACCAAAATGAAATCTAGGCGAAAGGGGTCGGTTGGCGCGTTTCTCCATGGTATCTGTGAGCCGGCGCGTATACATGCCAGTACATGCAACAGGACTCAGCTCTAGAGTACGACTCTTTATTTAACTGGAGTATAGAAGATGTGAATGCCAGGATGGATTAAAAGCGTAGAAGAGAATAGGGAGAGAAAGAGGAGAAGGAGGAAGAGAGAGGAGGAGAGAAGGTGAAGAGAAGAGGAGCAAGCGCCGGAGGTCGGTCGCGTCGGACCGACGCGACGCGACGCGGAGGGACGAAAAAGAGGGAGAGGATCATTTGAATGAGTAATACTACACCGCACCCACCCACACCGCCATACAAGTTCCGAGCACAGCAGCTTTGTTTGATACGGCGCATTGTGCTGGCTGCCACCGGTTTACTTTATACCGATGCACACACAGGTTCGTGTGTCACGTATACGCATATAGTCGCATTCCCTCTCGTCGAACCTTGTGTGTGTGTGCGCGCGCGCGCATACACACACACACACACACACACACATATCCCTTTCTCTTTCTCCTCCATAGTTATTCTTTTTATGACCGCAAAATACGCGGGGTTCAGATTGAACCACCGAAAATTGTATTATAATGCGACCAGAGCATATGACAATGAGGCAGCGGCTAGGTCAAGTCGCCTTATGTCAATTCGAGAGCGGTGGCAGTTATGATTTCAACGAGAAAGAAAGACGATGGATAATGAGATCGGTAAAGAGATCGGAAAGACGACGACCTGCCAATGAATTATAACAAAACAGAGAATTTACAACTATAAGAATTTTCAAACAAAAGATCTATGCCAAATTAAAATACCAAAATCTAAATAAAATAAAATGTTCAGTTTACTTTACGATAAGCGATCGACCGTAAGATCCTATTTTCTCTAAAAGAAATAAATTCTTTCGACATTTCAGAGATACCAAGTATTTATATTTAATTTTCTGATAAGTGTAATAAAGATTATATGTTATTGATATCATTATATATACCGCATAAATCTTCTTATTACTAGCGAGGTACATAAATTCGTCGAGGTATCGGAGGTCCGATTATCGCGGGTAGTGCGGGCGCGCGCGTAAATCGAGCTTCGCGAGACTGCCGCCACGCCGCGACGTGTCTAGGAACATCGTAGATAAGACACGTGCGATTCAGCGACGTGTACGTACGTAAGCGCGGGTATACTCTAATCGAGCGGGGGTGAACGGCACGTACTGGACCCGCCGCGTGTGCGTGTACGTGTGGAGCACACGCGCAATCTCGCTACCACTCTCTGTCCCTCCCGTGTTCTGCACTGGCGGCGATAACGGAATGCAGTATTCGCACGAACCTAATCCGGGGGTCCGCGGGTCCTGCGCTTTCGCTTCGAAATTTATCTCGCGACGACCGCAGATAAGAACCGACCGGCCGTGGTTTATCCTGGCGCAGTTAATAGTGATCTCGCTAAGCTCTCGAACGAAAGGCAGGTTTGGTAATGTTCCCTTTGCCTTTACCGCCTCCTTCGTTCCACCACAACTACGGAAGGATAAGCGTGAATTTCGATTAATTGAAGCGACAACGAACTATTATAATCTTGCTTGTTATATTATATATGCAATCCGCTATTTGGAAAATAATCGTAAACGATTTTGCTTTTTTTCATCGTAACAACCTTGTATTGTGTTAACAACCATGTTAATTAAAATAAGAATAAATAATTATTTTACAAATATGATAAAATATATCAAGATAGCTTAAAAAAATAATAAAATTGTCAACTACCCTACGATATTATATACGAAAACAATTTTTCCGCTTTCATGGATATCATTTCGATCATCGAAATCATTGTCCAAGATTACGTACGTTACATTCATCCTACTAAAACACGCAAGAAAAGATTTAACATACAAATTATACATTCCATAAATATAAACAGGCATATCCTTTACATGGTTCATGGATTCTATATTGTGACGCCGATTCTAGTCGAAGGAAGAAGCGGAAAGCTTAAAGGGCTTGCGAGATAGGTGAAGTTAGACAACAAGGAGGATGCACGCCTGGCTTTATCGCAGACAGCAGGATAATTAAATTTGTCGAGCTGATTTATGGCGTTGCACGTAGGGGTGGCGGGGTAGAGAGATGAAACTAGGCAGACCAGGGTAAGGGGCTGATGCTGCCGTTGTTCCTCGTACCAGGTGACACCGTAGACTTCTTCAAAGTACATAAGGATGAGAAAGACGAGAGAAATGTACGGAGATTATTTACAAAATTTCATTACCTCGCGCGCTACAGAAAATTATATTATATAACGGCAAATATCTTTTTGTAGCGAATATACGAATGCCCCAATATATTTTTCCTTCGTAAATGGAGAAAAGTTATTAATAATACAACAAATTAAGACGATGAACAAATACTTTTATCTTGTTATGCTTATCGCAATGTTTTTATTAAATCTCAATCGAGTTTCTACTTAAATTCGTGGGGAGAAAATGATAACGCGAAACAAGTGTAATATTCGAAGAGCCGATTATTTAAGAGACCACTCAATAATTCATGGAATTTCGTGACTTGCCAGGCATCCTGGAACGTGCTTAACTTCTAACCCGAAGCTGGTGACATGCGATGGAAGACAGGAGGAATATCGTATCGCCTATCGCGGTGTATTCTCGTAAAAAATTCGTCCCTCGCCTATCGCGAAAATCGAGGCGAAAAGAATTAGGGGACTGGTAGGAGATATCTCGGGGGAGCGGAGGGACCACGAACTTTTTACCCCTCGTGCCAAGTGTCGCCGGCCTCATTAAATATTCAACTCTGTAATACAATATCCACCGTGTAGAAGGCACTGTACAAGCAGGATAAACGATTTGCGAGGCTGAAGGGAAGGGTCGTGGAGCCGAGCAGGCTTTCGTGAAACGGCGCTTTCGTCCCGATACAAGGCCTTAGCAAAGTTTCTAAGGAAGAGAACAAGTCATATAATACAGACTAGGATTTAGTGAAGACTGAAGATCGTCACTTGTTATAGTTTGTCCGTAACTTCATTTATTACGTTATCACATTGGATATTTGCACGAATTTGTTGCAAATAAATGATAAAACATAATTAATTAAAATTCTGTAAAACACGCAAGAGTGCTGTAGGTGATACATGTTAAAAAAGCAAAAGCGATTTTAATCAGTGTAACCACCTTAGTTTTAATTAAAATAATAAATAAATAATAAGGACTGTGTCTTTACATTCCGATAAAAACACGATGAAATCATATCTAAGATACGATGGGAGATAAAAGTGTCACTCATCATTCGCAGACATAATTGTTGCCGGTAAACAAGATACGAGGCAACGATACGTGACGTATCGATAAAGTCACAAATATACGTTTGCATTATGAGTGAAAGAGGAGATATCTTTTCACAGCTGATCGAACTTTCTAGAGGGTCTCGTAAAGGGCCAGGAAATTTGCAATATTTTTCAACGGAAAAACCCCGGCAACGAGGGTGCGCTAGAAATGAAAAAGAGGGATTTCTGGGAAGGAGTAACAGCGGGGAGCCTCGCATCGAAGCATATTTATTCCTCATAATGACAACAGAGTTCCATGAAAATCGCAATCTTGCCGTTATAATGTCTTTAATATCTAGGCATCTCGGATCATGGTTTATCAATAACCTTTTGTATCTACGCAAAAACCGAAGATTCCTCTTCATTTATTAAATTTTTGGAGGAAAATATGTTACATTTTACTTAAAAATTTCTAAAATATTAATGAAGTTTAAAAGTGCTTAATAAAAAAGAAACAAGCGTGCAGTTAAAAATATTAAAATTATAAAACCTTACGTGAGAGAAGTTATGTTCGCTAAAGTAGAAAACAGATTGTTATAATAACTTGGCAATGATTATACAAAAAATTTCTTTATTCTTGTAGTTTTTGTCATAATCGAAACTACTGATAAATACGGCAGTCTTTAAATTGGAGTTAGTTGCGCAAGTATGTCGACGGTCATGAGAAGAGATTTTCGCGAGCCGAGAGCCGGTTATTTTAATAACGTTATAATAAGACGTCGCGGGATTGATGCTAAACTATTTGCTGGCAGCCGACGCTAAAGCGCCGAAGAGGCTCGCGGTGGAAATACGGCGAGCTCAAAAGCGACGGAGATGTTTAGATTTTAGCCCGTCACCTACGAGTCATTAACATACTTCCTACCGTGCTGCGATGAGCTACTAACGCTTTCGACTCTTCGCAGCGTTAAAATTAAATTTTGTTTCGTATAAAAATTATTAAACATCTCTCACAAATGTAACATCAAAGAATTAAAATTCAGATTCGAATCTGAGTTAACAAACAACTAATGAATCAAGTTTGGCAATCGCGCGTGAAGAGACTTTAGTCAGGTCAGTGATCTTCCTGTGGTTGTATTCACTCGGCCTAATCGCTTCTCCTACCACATCGTCGATAGAAATGATCGTGCCCGATGACTTTACGGGCGTCGATGCTCGTTCCCTTGATTTACGGCCCCCCTAACCTTCGCCGTGTTACCTACATTGTTTCCCCCCAGTGAGGGTTTCTCTTTACACGCGCTGCTTGCGCTACCTCGACCGGGGCTTACCGGGGAGCGACCTCGACCTCGGTAAGCCACGTAACGGAATATCCTCCGTCTTCGAAGGTTCGACTCGCTGTAAACCATCGAGCCAGCAAACCAGAACCCATGCTTTCGCCGTGTAATCGATGTTCCGTTTGAGTTCTGTGCGATCGGCTTAGATCTCGGAGGAAGAGATCTTCCTCCGAGATCCTTCGTGAAGGATGTTGAAATACTTATCTAATAATGTCTAAAGCAAAACATAATGTTACAATACAAAGTTACGCGATTACTAGATTATTATCGTTAACACTATTGTAATGGCATGTACTATTGGATGTATTGAACATGTGTGTACAGTGCTCCCAACACGAAGGAGAACGAACCGAAGCGTATATTCCTTCGTACTTTCATTGCTGCTATCGATGCTATCACGAAGAGTAATCCGACAGTTCAGTTCGCATAGATATAAAAATTCTAGCAAACATCTTAACGAAATTATAGGAAGCTACGTAAACTTAGAATATTCATCGAAAAATGAAATTAGAACAGGCTACACACCATGTACAATCCTATTCACAGGAAATTCCTCTCTCGCTTTAATCCTTCTTTCATTCTAAACTTCTGAGCACAGCTGCGCCCGCATGTAAGATCGAAGGGTGCATCAAACTGAGAGTGAGCGTGCCTACACGTCGTTCCCGATTCGATTTTTTCGTCAGTTATATATATATCGAGACCAGATGTAGAAACAAATAAGATAATTTGAAAATAAAAATAATAGCTCGCCGCTGTATACATTATCGTTATATGCAACTTATTATGTTTATTTTTAAAATATTAAACTACTTTTATACACATCTTATTTTTTAAAAATCAAAATGTAAAAAAAGATCTATATCCAAAATGAGATTCACGTTTTTAAATATCAATTTATCTGCTATATTTCTGTACTTACAGTTTTCTCATTCAAATCTATTTTTTATTTGGAATCTGAAACTACTTTATCGCCGGATGCGGACGCAATCAACCGATCATCATACATTCAACGAAACTCACATCCGCCAATATTTTTGAACGATGCGTTCACGCGTCCGTCACATAGTAACTACCGGTTGGCTGGTCCGACAGAGCGAGTTGTTTTGCAGCGCGCCGGAATAGATATCGGCGGTAGCTGGCGCAGAGACAGGGAAGTGCCACTATTTCTGACGAGCGCGAAAGAGTCCCTCCACCCCTCAACGTCGTCGTCGTCGTCGTCGTCGTCGTCGTCGTCGACGTTGTCGTCGTGGTCGTCGTCGTCGTCGTTGTCGTCGTCGTCGTCGTCGTCACACTCTCTTGTCCCCTTGTACGCTTCTACCATCCAAGGTGTGCCCAGGCGCGAGGGTAAACGGGGTGCACCGCGCGTTTAATAGAGAGCAGACGTCGAGAGAAGCGGCCAGGAATAACCGTCAAGATGTCACACTTCCATATAGACATCGTGCCGAACAGTTCCACTCGATGATCCGCCCGGTTCGCTCGTTCACCGTCCGTTTCTTCGAGTCCACGTCGCGTCATGGTGGCGTCGACGAACTCCGAGCAGAATTGGTACACGCGCACGATTAATGAGCCGGAATCAAAAGCGCGATCTCGCTTTGCACCGCAAGATCAAACGCCAACGACTTATTGTTCCTGAGACACGAGATCGTACAGAATCGAGAAAACGGCTATACCAAGGCATAATTTAACGATCGTTGGATATATATTTATTACAATGAAAAAACATCAATAAATATTGTGAGATTTGACTGATTAATTTTTTATTCCACTCTTATCATAGAAAAAAAACTCCAGAAAGCTTTTATTGTCTCCCAGATTTTTCCCACTTTTCCAAACTTGGTCGCGATCAATGAAATCATAAGCCGAAAATCAAGTAAGCTTCAGTTGGCACCAAATCACACGGATACGGATCCAAGAATACGACCGCACTTTGTTGCACAAGCGCAGAAACTAATCGCGCGGTACCATCCTTTTGGATCGCGCGCGTGAACGGAGAAACGGACGCTAAATGAGACGAATGGCTTCTGAAAACGGGACATGTGTTAAGCGCGGAATTAATTTCGTGCGCGGTTACGGCGGACACACGCCACTGAATTATACACGACAAATCTGTATCGCCGACGTCGATTAATTAATAGGTATTCCACGTTAACTCGCATCATTTACGAAGAACAAGATTTAAGTGCGATAAAAGTGATACGGGACGAAAGATGGAAGAGACTTTCTCAGTTTGAGTTATCTCCCAACGGTAGACGCATAGTGGGAAAGTCTTCCATCAAAATCCCGATTAATAAGCGACCTACCAACACCTATGACGACTCGACAGTGACTCGACGACGCACGGCTCAGTAGAAGCAGCTCGCAAATATTATATGAGTGCCGTTTGTCACAGTAACGCGACTGGGCCAAACGAGGCGTCGATATAACAACAACCCTACTGCCAAAGGCGTTGTTGCGTCTATTCTTGACTGCTCTTAAGCGCAAGAGCGATGAGCATGGGGACGCGAAAGCGAGGAAAAGTATAGGGAAAAAGGAAGAAGGGAAAAGAATTATAAGCGAGACGAGTTCAGAGCTAGATTGTAACCGGAATCATATTGTGCGCGATTGCGTGGGAATAAGAAGCGAGCATTCTCCGACGACGTTTCGGTCGCACCTGAAAGCACGTGGGTGAGGTCGGTATACTCTCGTTCGCCGTCCCGGAAGATATAAATAATCGTCACACGCAGACGTTATGCGCGTAACCGCTTATTCAGAAAAGCTTAAATCTTCCTTGAAACAAGTTTATCGTTTCAGACTGACCATATCTCGAAGCGAAACGAAAGATCGTCATACCGTCAAATACGATAATTTCTCCTTTGTAGAAGTATTATAATTATGCCATACAGTGATTCTTGTATTACTCCTACAAGTCGAGATAGAAGTCCAAGATTATTTTTCAATATACTGGAAAATTTACTTCTACCAGGAACAAAATTGACTATGTAAGCGTCTTCTTTAATCCGAGACGGTCCGTGGTCGAAGCTTTCGCAGAATATTCTCGCACGGAGATCAAGCGTAAAAGCGCAGAATGAAAGACTCGTTCTATCCTCTCTGTCGTGAATATACATCTTTCCCGAGTAAAGTTCCGCGTGTGTACACGTGCGTGCAAAACTCGCAGAGCCGCCAAGCGGTCTCTTAAATAGCTACTAAGTTTATCCTAAGTCTGGTGTCACGCAAACGCTCACTTATGGCAAAACGCCTCGCTCGTCTCGCTTACGACAGAGACCAGCCGAAAGACTCCGCCGTTATCCTGCTCGGTAGTTGACACACCTGCTAGCCTCTTTCAGCCTCACCTGGTACCGCTTTACCGTACTGCCACGAAGCTTTTGGGACAAAATTATTTCTTTGCCTATTTTTCCGCTTTTTGCACACTGCTATCCAATATTGAATATATGTGTATATACATAATTTAAAGTTTCACAAAGAACGTATGATCTAGATAAATATAACATGATTACCGTTGCAAAATCCACTTTCAGTAAAAAACAAACATATGTAATCTCTATTTTATTTATTCATATTCTCCTAATCATATCCTACTGCAACGTCGCGAAATTCCTGGTCCCGATAAGGATCACTGCAATCTAAACTTCATAATCTCCACACGACCGCGGATGTGTCACGCGAGGAGTGAGCTATCGAGAAAGGAAAATCGTCGCCCGTGTCGGAGATGGAACGCCCATTGTTGTCGCAGATAAGCAAAGCCTTCAACACCCGTTCCTCTCTAACTCTGTTTCTCTCCTTTGCATTTCGTGATAGTCAGGGAATGACCACCCAGGCGAGATCTCGCGCCTATTCGTGAATGACAAATGCGTCTTAGCTATATCGAGCGCACGTCTCAGTACCGTTCGACAGGACATAAATGTTTCGTGGGAGCATGAACGTGAGGCAACGTGTTACGAAGGGTACGACGCGAGTGGGATACGAAAATCTAACGGCACATGAAGACGATTAAATGTGATATCAAAAAACTACTTATACTGTTAAGTATAAACCGATAATTTATAGACCATAGCGCATGTATACGTTATGCACGTTTATGTGCGAATATGCTCCCATTTAGATAAAGCATAAATATAGCGTAATGGATCGTAAAATTCGGCAGAATCGAGGAAGAGGATGTGAAGTTTTACGTTGAAGGGAGAGAAGTACACGAGAGAAATAGAAAAGCGAGGCGAAGAAATGGGAAGAATGAAGAGAGAGGTTTCGATGTCATTGAAGGAAAAACGAGAAAGGATGTGTCATTTCGGGACAGACAGCCACGCTCGCCCACACACAAAGTCGACAAAAAAGAAAAAGATCGGACCGCGATGTGGCAGTGGTTCACACCGCACCGAATGACTGATCCTCTCAGCGGCGCGTCTTTCAATATGCTCATGGAGGAATGAACCAACGTTGATTATCATCGCTCGTGCATAGCGCCAGGTTCTGAGCTCTCTCCCTTTCTTTCTCTTCTATTCTTGCTGTATTTTTTTCTGACATATGTAGGATATTACCGTCTGGTAATTCTATGTGTAGTCGCTTCACTAAGTTTATCAGAAGTATCTAGCGATCGATTATCCGTACGTAAGTAGCCGTACATAAGTTGCCGACAGTGATCATTAATGTCAAGATGGTACATAGAATATTGGAAGTCTTTTGTTTTCTCACAGATCTGAGAAGAGAAAAGAATGACTCTCACAACGTGCAACGTTCGTTTCCAATTTAAGCAATAATTTCCAAATTCCACTTGTTACTTTCATTTTTCAAACAAGAAAGCTAATTAACTTGAACTACTTTCTTATTGCAAAATATTAAAATAACTGTACAGATGTTTGCATTATGCGCACATCTTGTGATATATAGTTTGGGAGATTCTGGTCTTACGTGATGCAAATAGAGCAATGATCCTATTAAAGATCTCCGTCGCTGACACGCGTCGGTCTCAACTTCACTTCGCGCGTGAAAAGACAGTCAAAGACGTTGACGCGTTACAAGACAGTGCTACGCAAAGGCCAAGAGTTAGTATTTAACATCGCGAGCTCTCGAAACGCGCGAATCGCGCGGATAATCGGACCGCTAAGAATCCTATCGATCAGTGAGCTACGAGACGCCAGTCGAATCGATCTCAACGCGTTCGTTAAATTATAAAATTAAAATTATTGGTAAACTTTGAACAATTTCGATGGAACGCATTAAGATAAAATGCGTCGTTTAACATCAAAGAAGCGTAAATGGATAAAACACCCTTTTAAATTTGTAGTTCATACGTTATGTTAAATTTAGCGTAATTGAGACCTACAAATATAATTCCGTCGCACATCTAAATAGTCTTGACGAGAATGGCACCGTATGAATAAAGTTTAGAAATGTTATACAACAAGAATTTTATTAAAAATAGAGAAAAAAGATCTTATCAAAAAAAAGAAATACGAGATTTGAAAAATATGTTATACACGTCTACTTTCAAACCGGATTCGAAGAATAACATGTTATTATGACGTGTAAAAATATCGTTTCAACCGCGAGAGAAGCCGATAAATGCGAACTCGAACAATTTCAGATTCAAACCCGCGGCTATATATGCACGCGCCGAGTTTATGTCTCGCTGAAACTATTACGAGCCTAATAGAAACGAAAACGATCGCGGACATACACTTTGCTCGCGGGCGAAGTTCGCGGGACGAAAGGAGCGCGGGCTCGCTGCGTCGCGTCGCGGCGCGAACGGCCGTCGATTATCGTCGTTTTATTGCTCGCAAATCGAGTGCCAGTTCTCCGTTGCTTCTCGTAGGAAGTCGAAAGAGGTCGAAATCGGAGGGCCGTTCTTCGCGCTCGATTTACCAGAATGCATCCGGTTGTGCCGCGTCGTCGCCGTCGAAACGTTCCTTACGCGTGCATACGACCACGAAACTCTTCTCGTGCTGGAGGATTCGATATCCCGTTCTATCCCGCACACGTCGTTGCGCCTATCCTTTTCTCTTTACGACGCAGCACCCACGAAAGGGTACTTGGGGGTCTGCTGTATATTTGCATGGGGATACGGAAGCACGCGTATATGTTCGCACACACGCGTTCCCGCAGCCGTCCCTCTAATCCTCTAATAGGATTTATACGCGCGAGCTCGATTACCTTCAGTCAAGGATATACCCCCTTGGCATCGCCATCGTCAGACCCAACGACGCGTATTTACCGTGGTAATTTCGCGCCCACACCCACACAACGTTCCCGTAACATACACCGCGGAGTAATAAACACGCATAAATTTACGACTTCGATAAAAAATAAAAATAAAACTTAGAAAAAATTTGTTAGCAATTAATAGTGCAACAATGTTCTAGAATATTCTTTTATTTTTTAATATCTCCAGAAAAGAAATACCATCCTGATTTACACGTGTAACATTTCGCATATAATAATGCGAAGATGCGACGACAAGATGTATAAAATTGTCTTCACGAATGTTCACGTTAGACAGAGCTTCATGAAAGTCCTAAAGAGAGAGTACGCAAGTCACTCTGAATGATGGAATTTACTGTGGTAAAAAGCGAGAATTGCATTCGCGAGAAGCAATGAAGGTGACGCGATCCCTCAGCAATAACGATAATGTTTGTGCGATCACGGTAGCAATCGAGCACGCGAGAGATCCATCTTCGTACGCAGCTCACGTAGAATCGCTCCTTCTTCGCGAGATCGTACATCTATCGTTACGTCGTATACGCGGCAAAAATCTTCGACAAATGTTTTCTTCGCGCCTCGCTCTGCCTTTCTTTTCTGAGTGTCTATTCTCGCACTCGTGCACCTACAAACTAATCACATACCGGAGTGTTAAAAATTGCATCTCATGCATGAGACTTCGAAGGAGTCTTGACAAAGTTTGCATGCGGACCGGATCAACGCAAAGATCGAGATCGTTTCAGTTCTCAGTACAGAGGCGATATCAGTAAAGACAAGGACAGTGATGTGGCATCGACGCATCCCGCGGAATGCGTCTCTCATCGACTCCGAATCTTTCGCTGTTGAGAACAGTGGAGGAGAAGAGAAGAGAAGAAGATGAGAGTGCAATGCCGATTTCTTTTCTTTTTCTCAGCGCTCAAAGGCGCTCGCTCTCTCGCAAATAAACGCGATCGGTTCTCTTATTTGGCTGGACCGAAGCCGCTCGGAAAGGATCGAAAGATGCAAGAGAGAGAAGACAAGGATAAGGAAGAGGATGAGAAAGGAAAGACCGAGGAATTGGCCAACTAAGCGAGCGAGAGAGAGATCTTTGCCGCAAACGAAGGATAGACTCTCGAGAAGGAGAAAGGATTCTCCACGCCTTCCTCCACCGTGCCTTTCATGCGAGCCGGCCCGTTAATCCTCCACCGATCCCACGGAGATGCACCGAGGAAATTTGCATACAAGATCTTCTGGCATCTCCTCCATGGTTACTTCGTCGTCCTCCCGCACCTCCTCGTCCTCTCCTTTCATCTTCTCTCGGCCATCTTCTTCACTTTCCTAGAGTGCTCCTCCTTCTCTTCTTCTTCTCCATCTCCTCCTTTCCTTCTCTTCCTTCTCGTTCCTCGACGCCATCGTGACCCGCTTACGCTCCGATAGCGCGCTACTCGCCTCCTCTTGCTCTCTATTTAGATTCTCAGAGAAGCCTTGTCCCTTCGAACGCTTTAAAAGTCGCAAAGAATTTTGCTCGACGATCCGTCAAACCTCGAAAGGCACTAACCGATCGCATTCTCTACGCGGAACAATAGAAAGAAGGCTTCCTTCGAGCTGCCGATTTTGTCAGTAACTCTTGAATACGCGGTGACCTTGATGATCGAGCGGTTACAATAAGGAATAACGAAACGAAAGCAACCCCTGCAGTATACCGCGTACGAATCTATTGGAGTCTCGCGGAAAAACTGCTCCCGACGGCATTAATTTGGCCTGCGGACTCGGTAAATTAGCATCGTCACCCTGTAATCGCGGACGCGCTCACGATAAATTTGCAAGTATATTACGCCTTTGCCGATATGAATATTAAATGCGCCCTCGGAATAGAATTAAAGAGCATTTTTGCTTCCCGGAATTTGAATGCCAAATACACGGTAATGATATGTTATGCGCAAAGCGTTCTCGCACGATGCATTATTAATGCCGAATCTCTTTTTCTCTCTCTCTCTCTCTCTCTCTCTCTCTCTCTCTCTCTTCCGAACTTCTACTTTTCCGGTCCTCAATTTTCCAGACAGTCAACATTCGTGCATCGTCCATCTCGGTGAATCGCGAGCATCCGTGCGCATCCCGTAATCCCGTAGGAAAACTCATTCGATCTGATAACCCCGAAGAATTTGACGTGGGGGTTTCATCCCCTTGCGCCTGTCCTCTCTTCCCACCGGAGTTAATCCGAGCCATATACGCGAGCGATTACCGTTAATTATATTTTCCTAGTGGATTCTTTCTTTCTCTCTCACACATAAAAGCACGAACGTACATTTGTGCGCGTCCACTCGGCGTCTCCCCTGGGTTTTCACACAGAAACACACGTGCCGCGTGCGCTTAGGAATCGCGGCGTGGGTGTGCACGCGCATGTTTTCGTAGATGACGAAGAAGGGAATTGGGGGCCTGGTCTGGGGGAAGGGCGCGGGCGAGCGGCCACCCTCCCTTTGCTCGGCAGCGTTCCTCCCTTAGCGTTAATACGGACTACATCGGGCGAAGGGCAGGATTAAATTGGCACCAATTACCAGCAAAACACCCTCCACGCACTTTCTCTCCCCTGTCTCTTCTCATGTCCGCCCGCTCCTGTTCCTCGCACCAGAAATGCTCCCACCCTCTTGACGCCCGCTCACCCTAGAGAAAAGACAAGTCCGCCCCTCAGAGCCGCAACGATATTATATTATGAAAATGTACATCTACAGCTGACGTAGCTGTACTTCGCAAGGCAATTATATAGATATATTCGTACTACGCGCGCGCGATGGTTCAAATTCTTAGAAAAGAAAATCGTGACCGATATATCGATATAAATGTATTCGATCATTCAAGTCATTCTCGATCATGCAAGTATATTTTTTCTCAAGAAAACCAATTTAGAGATTATATAAGCAAGAAACACATATGTGTATATGAAGCTATTTATTTAAAGATAAAATTGGCAATTTTCTCTATATTGTTTCGTGATACTCCTCCATATAATTTTTTAACATTAATATTATTTCAACATTACAATATATGTATATATATATTGTTTATATTTTTCAAATAAATGCATTTAGCAAATTATAACTTTATTAATTATTACTTATTTAATTATTCAGATACAAACCATCCAATTTCTGTATCAAGTTAATTCTTAATTGTTCCTCTTACTTCCAAGACTCTACATAGGTGTACTCAAAATATATTCAAAAACGTAACTATCATGTGCGAGTTATATCCAGTAATTTTCCACGAGTGACAAGATTATAACAAGTATACCTAACACAGCAAACGCACACTGAGTGTCACCGTGTCGACCTATCCTCTCCCGTCTGCTGTGTTACGTGTGTACGCGTATGCACATACACACACTTATATCACATGCGCAAGAACGAGCATGCATCGTCGACGTCGCACGTCGCACGAGACTCGAACGAAGACGATGAGGACGACGATGACGATAAAGACGGTGGCGGCATTTGCGCGCACACAAATGGGCGGTTCTAAGGAGAGGAATACGGCGTGCTGCAATTGGTTGGCCTAGTCGTTACATTTATCACATTACTCATGAACGATATGTTGAGGAGTGCGTTATACTTGCGTGCGTGCGTACGTGCATGGATGCGCGCGAACGCATACGCATCGCTAGCGTACCTTGAGAAACGTACCATCTCTTTGTCGCGGGTCGTGGGTGTGGGAATTGCTTTTGTCGGTATGCGGATACGCTCGTACATATACATGCGTGTTACGTACATAGGTAGGCGTATATAGGTATTCGTGTATGTCGCGAGGAACGCCATTTGCAAGGCGATTTTGCGCCACTGAGAATTCGCGATCTTCTCTCGTGATGTTTGCATAAAGGTCGCGGAACTTGAGGATTAAACGTTCGCTGCAGATACCGAAAGATCAAACGGTGACGTGGCACTTTATAATAATAAAGTCGAGCTAATTAGATGCGATCAATGTGTACGCGAAATTGTCGTCTTCACTCTTGCACGCAATACTGCTTCGGCTCTGGACGAAATTATGCAATGCAACTACTCGAAAGGTCTTGCTGCCAACATCGTATCATCTAATTAATCCATCGCATTTTTCTTTAATTTCCCCAATTGCGTCATGAATATTTAATCAAAGATAAATAGAGAATTGACATATGTCCATTTATATATGATATAAGAAACTATTTCTCTATCCACACTTTTCCTATATTTTAATGATCATTTAATATGGTTTTTATAAAAATTACAAACAGATTTTCTAAGAAACAGTTTTAACTTAGTTAAAACAATAAGTTACTATTAAAAAATATGTTTATCTTAACAATGTTTTGCAATATTATTTCCAATAAAATATCACCAATTCAAATAACATACTTAAGTTCCTGAAATCAGAGTGCGACATCGAACGATTCGCGAGCTGTCATCGAGATCATCGACAAGCCGTGCGCTGTATATCGTATTACGATGTGCATATACACATCCGTTCTGGGACGAAGGAGTATAGAAGTCATGGGTCCGGAAGGTGCAGGAAGAGAGAAGAGAGAGGATAATTTATTATGCTGTCAGTATGTCGCTCACAATGACCGCCTCCTCGATTTTAGTGACATGGCGATTATCGTTGCGGCCGATCTCGACCGATCATCGTTAGCATGAATAACGTGACAATGGTAATCCCTTTCGTGAAAGTGCTAACGGCCATACGTGCTTCGACGCCAGATGCCGTCTCGAGCATGTAGAAGAGATCGTCACCGTGAGAGGGACATCACGAAGAGGACGAGGAGAAAGAGGAAGAGGTGAAGCAGGAGGAAGCGGAGGACATTCACCACGAGCACAGGCGCGACGGAGGAGCTCCGACACGTGGCGCGTATACGTTCGTCACCCGACGAATCGTTTCTAAAAATATTTACCGACGCGAGAGAAAAAAAAATAAGAGGAAGAATAGGGGACACGAGAGAACTCTCGCGCACGGCGCGGCGGTTTTAATTTGGCCATCGGAACGTGACGATACCGCGTCGCGACGCGACTCGAAGCGAAACAACGTCGAACCTCAATCCTGAAGCGATTTCGCGCGAGCGGACAAGCGACTTTATTTCGGGCCGCTTAGCGTTCTGTCGTTCGCAACCGTGATGCGCTAATACCGAGACGTTTTCTCGCTAACGGTCTCTCAATTATCTCCATGCAACGAAATACGTTCATTCTATTTATTGTAATCGCCCATAATGTCTATTTCAAATGCAATTGCCCGTTATCGCTCGCCCGAATATCAGCTTTCAATAACGGTTCGACGTAGCTAGCTCCTTTAGACGAAAAAGCGCTAAAAATAGGAATACCGTTGACGCAACCGCTAATAACGGCCGCCCTCGAGAAAAGACGAGGCGGATAAATATATTTCATAATGCTTATGCGATGATAACTTCTAGTACGCCCGCATGAACGTGTTGCGAAAGAAGAAACCGGCAGTAGTCTGTTAACGACAAAATTTAAGTGACACAATCCTGCGATCGTATATACGGACGACATCGTTTCACGAAGAATGTGTCGTCAACGTTCCCAAGGGTGGTAGCCGACGAAATATTCTTGAAGCACTTTCCAAGGGTTGATCGCAACCAACGGAGACTCGGAGGAGACGACGAGAACACCGTAAGAGATGTGGCACGGGGGTGGCCTCTCGGGGAGGGAAAGTGGCCCCGTTACAAGTTTTACTGCAGTTTTGCGGCTCGGAACTGCGAGCGCGTAACGGTCGGCAATTGAATTTAAATATTCAATTATGCGATGTGTAAATGAAATAGAAGCCTTATGCAAATGGGTACACGCTGCGAGGGTTGTTGCAAATTTAAAGGGTTAAATATTTATTAGCCGAGGGTTAACCGAGATTTATGGGACCGCGGCCAGCTCTCTTTTCGTTCCCTCACCGACGTTTGGCAACACCTCCGGGAATTGTGCGATTAGAGCCCAAATATGCCACACGGATAAGTACAATAATGAATAATGCGTCTTCACTTCGTTTTAAACCTATATTATACATTTATCACTAGTGCATTAAATACTATCTACTGTTTAAGTCAAAATTTCATTCATATTGTTAGGAGTGAGTTCGTTCCTCAAATGAAAATCTTATTTTATTATTTGAAAAATAAAAAGAAATGAAAATACTAAAAATCTAGCATAAAATATTACAACACTAATACGTCCAATCAAATTTTTTGATGAGAAAAATTCATTTCCACATCAGTGCTAAATATAGTGTGTTGAATCTAGCTACCTAATTGAATTTTTTCCAAAATCTATTAAGATAATTTCCATTCTTTTAATACCTTCTGTGTGTGTGTGCGTTTTAAATAACTTTCATCTGTTACATAGAGACTCGGCTTCATCTGACAGAATTGTAATATGTGCACAATAAATTTGCGACAAGGCACAAGGGTGTGCGAGAGGATCAAGGAGCTTCTTGGTTCGACGAATACGAGAAAATCGAGAGCGAAAAACGCTCAAATAAAAAAAGACCGAATTTTTTGTTTTAACTCAACAAGGCTAACATTTATTTATAATGAAAATACGTTGATTGAGACAATAGTTTAAACAAGTATCATATTATCAGTAATATATATCTATATATATATATATATTATCACTATACGTAATGCTAATCGTATACAATGTTCGGGTAAATTCCGACTTTTTTTTATTCTCTTAAGTCTAACAAGTTGTAAATTGTAAACACACATACATGCACAATGTCTTTTGGAAGTGATCTCTTCCGCGTGTTAAATGCATGTGCTACGTTAAACACAGCGGTATCGGCTTCCTCGTTCACATTCTGCGTAGTGACGTTTAAACGTATCGCGTAAATTGAGAGCTTTAACATATTCCGCGTTTCTATCGTTTGCATTTTGTGTCTCTCGCGCCGTCTCCATCTGTGTACCGTGCACGTATCCCGTAAACATTGTAACAATTACAGAAACAATACGAAACAAAAACGTAACCATATCACGTGACGGTATCATTAACAAATGTATACATCCGCGGTTTTGCTCCGCGAGATCGAAAAAGGGAGCACCGTGTTGCGTTATGCAATTCTGATAAAAGTAATCTGCTCCCTTCTTCTCACTTTCTGTAGCTCGCAATCTCGCGTAGCAATGAAAATAATCGTCAGATGTCGTGCAAGACACGAACCGATCATCCCACGAATATTTTTCGTCGAACAAATTCGTCGAACAAAATCGCAAAAAATATACGCAGAAACAAAACGCATGACGTAAAAAATTATTATAAAATTTGAAACGCGATAAAACATCACATTATTTCCACGATATCATACTATTCTCCAATAAAAAACGAAAAGCGTAGATAGAATGAAAGAAGAAGAACGTATTTTTCATTTTGATTATGTGGTAACAGTGTTCATGCGCTTGAGCACTAAAAATATTGAAAATATTCCATGTTCGAGTTACATGCTAAATTGATCTTTTTTTATTAGTACTTAATTAAGTACACAGTCTTGTGGTGCGAACGCGTGCACACTGCAATCTATGGCACTAAGTATTCACGTTATTTTCTGCAATTTTTAATTTTACTCTCATATCAACACGAAATTTATCTTCTTTATATGCAACTCGCATAACAAGTTTTTTGTTTCATTTCGTCATCTCATTCGAAGATCCTACACGCGTAATAAAATTATCCGTCACGAATCAATCATTTAAGCGCGGCACTTAAAAAATAATAAAAATAATTTTTTTGAAATATCGATCATAAATCATAAAAATTCTTGATTTATATGACAATGTAAAATTATCGACTTAGTTTATATAACAAAACGTACACGGAGAGAATTTTTTCTTAGAATTTACTCTGAAAATATGACAATCGTGGGACAACATTGTATTTCGAAGAATTTTAATGTAAATCTCTCTCATTCATTAATAAAACTACAATGAAATATAAAATAAATTTGATCAATTTTACTGAAGTGTATGGTAAAAATCTTTAAAATATTGTATTGTACCACAACTACCATATTTTTAGAGTAAATTTAAAAAAAATTCTCTCCGTGTATAATCTTACAAATTTAATAGCCAATACTATTCAATTTTATCAAATATAAAAGTTTCCGCGCAGAAATAATGGATTGCTGTAAAATCACTTCCTTACTTTGTCGTGATCTAAAGACAGGAAAAAATGCTTCAATGTTCTCCTCTCATGTAACTCTTGTCATTTTTTCGTAATTCTTTTTTCATTTTCCTTATATCCTTTTCATTCTTGTCTCATTTTTTCTAAACAATGCCTAATGAAAGCCAAGAGGCTCATAATCCTCTCGGCCCTAGGCTCGGCACTCGTAACTAGGGTTCCAATCGACCGGTGCCGAAGCCCATTTGCCCATTTCCGTACACCCTTGCATTTACTTGCAGTAGTGATCTTAATGAGAAGATCACTATCGCGTTTAGACTTGAAAATTATCCCTTCAATCTGGTGCCCCGCATACGATTTCCATTTTTACGTACCTGTCGTGTAGAGTTAAAAATGTAATCTTGGGTTTATTCCCAAGAGAGTAAAACTTCAAGATGTTTATTCGTACATATGTTCTCACAACACATGTGCGAACGTATGTGGTTCCGTGTACGTTTTGCTATAACGATGTACACGAGTACACGCGATGTCTTCATTCGGCGAAAATAACACATCGCGCACGCGTGCATATGTATAGATATATATATATGTATATATATATATATATATATGCGTGTGTATACGTTGCACTCGATTCTGCCTCCAACGGACGCATAACGGGTCAATCATATACACATTTCCATTTATACACGTATACTGATGAACATCAATATTGATAACGCTTTTTATAGCGAACATATCAATATTAAAAAAAGAAATTTTCCTTAAGATATTCTTTGATAGTGGGGCACCAGCAGGAGGGCTCAAATCCTCCCATTATGAAGGGTTCAAAATATTATTCAGCTTTCTTGTATTTCATATATAAGATACAAGGGTTAAGTACGGGGAATGGGGGTGGACCTCGCGCGCCCTGCCGATCAGGACTTGTACCTCACACAACTCCCTAGTTACGAGTACCGAAACCTAGTGATAGCCGACTGACTTGATTACGCACGATCTTAATTGCTTCTTTGTTCTCGAATTCATCACATTTCTCGATTTCACATTATGAATATAACTTCCCTTATATTACTTTCGCTCAACTCGATCCCGATCACACACCTGCGGCGCAAATTCATTTAAGAAATTTTACAATTCGTCTACTACATCAGTTGCTCGACGAACTCCTCACAGTCTCATTATCTGAAACTGACATTATGTTGTCAATTCTCGGTAACCTCAAATTAAAAATTCGCAATAAATTAAACGTTATACTCTATCCGTTTTCGCTAAACACGTCCCACACACGCTATAACTCGCTGCCTTGCGTTCTCATTCGCTCTCCGTCTTACACACGATCCCTAAGTTATTCCGATCGTTCAGTTTAAAAATAGACGTAAAATTTATCTTATTCTTTCTGTGACGCATTCTATGAGGCTTAATCCTATTACGTATATCCAAATCACGATTAATACCAACGAATCTAATCGATATCGGTTTTCCGAGCTAACTCGTCCTCGTTACTATGATTTCGATCGAGGAAGATGGACGCCGCGACGCAACGAAGAAAGATACGCGCGTGTACGCCCACGAGAGGCTACCTAAAGAAAGTAGACGCCGCGTAGACGATATAATGTCTGTCGTAAACACGCCTACCGCGCGCGATAGTATCGATCATCATCCAACGCGCGCTGCATCGAGGCTGTTAGCTATTGAGGCGCGTGTGCTCTCGTCCCTACATAGCGTCCCGCATATAAATCGCGGTCAGTAACGGTGTTAAAAAAAAAAAAGAAAAAAATAAGAAAATAAGAAAGAAGAAAAAGCGGAACACCGACATACGAATTATCCGTGCCTTATTCGCCCATCTTATAACTACGACTCAGTTATAATCGGCTGTCTCTTTTCTCCGTTACATCTGATACGGTTTCATTGATACGTGACGTCGAAGTAATATTCGCGTATATTGTTCTTGCTACCTCTCTCTCTCTCTCTCTCTCTCTCTCGTGCTGGTGCTCGATTGCCTTATTCGAACTGAAAACGCTTACGAACCAGTGAAACCGTACCTCGATTTTCTCGCGCCTCTCTAGCCACCCTATCTCTAGCTACTCAGCGACCTACTTCGTTGACGACGTTTCTCGCACGAGACCGCGAACGCGCCCTCCTCCTCTTCCTCCTCCAATACTTGCTCTTTTATACAAATATCTCGCATGTCTGTCCCGTCCATCGTGCCATGTCGCGAGAGACCTTCAAGGAGAGACAGGAGAGAAGGCTGTGAGAGAATGAGAGAAAAAGAGAAGCGCGAGATGAAACGAACGTTTCACTCTCGAAGAAGTTTACGCGCGCGAACCGCACATCTCGTTATTTCTAATAACTACTGGATAGCAGATAAATAGAACAGACCATGTCTCGGTCGAACGAAGAGCAAAACACAGAATTGGTTGCATAAGGCTGCGAACTAGCCGCAAGCTCATTCGGCGCTTTCGCACCGATAATAGCCCATTACGACTGATTTCCTAGGCAAGATTTCAGGCGAGAATATTTCTGAACATATTTTGAAAGCGAATCGCTTCGAGTAATAACCGATGTCAACGGGCGACCGCTGCCTCCCTGGCACGAAATAAATTTAGAAACATTCTTCTACCACGCTATGAAACCTTATGTAATCGAATTCGCGTCGAATCTATGGAACGGTTGTACAAAAATCTAAAATAAATTAATGAAGAGTATTCTTAATCGTCACAAGAAGTGAAGTACATGAGAATGTTGGAGAAAACACAGAGTGTACCTGACGGATCCAAGAAGACAATGGATTTCTAACACCCGACTTGTTAAAACCGAAGTCCTCTATCCAATTTTCTCCCTCCTCTCTTTCCAATTTTAGACGTAATATTAAAAAATCTTATCAAGGAATCTTAACACACAAGTAATATTTTATAAGACTAAACATAAAGAATGTGACGAATAAATAAATTCTACAGTTTCAAGCGATTAATGTATAAACAACAAAATAATAAAAAGAAGACAGAATTAACGAATACCGTCAAAACAAGCCGAATACCGTAGAAACTCATTCTCTGTTCGCGGAGCAATCCGAAACACTTATGGAAATTAAATATACCAAAAGATTTCCAACAAGTAGCGCCGGTCCAACAATACAAGATCCTTTCTAGTTCGCATAGGGCCTGCGAATTAGCATATCCTACTTCAATGTTCTCTTCCTTCTGGAAAGGTCGAGGACGTTAATAGAACTAAGCTGCTACCCACGCGTTTTAACATCGATCAGGTGCTAGGTACCGTCTTCCTATAGAGTACAGACCCGTTTGCCCTGGCATAGACTCGTGTGTTTCGACTCCCACGCGTGTATGATCTCGCCGCGAAGGCAAATCGGAGAATGTCTCCGATCTAGCTTACTATTAGTTGTAATTCAACTATCACGACATACTGGTCACACTTTCGATTTTATCAGAGAGAGATCAATCATTCCTTAAAGGACGGACGGAATCGATCGCGAGCGCGACCGATCCTGAAGAAATGGTGCTATTCCTACGTATCCTATCACATCTATCCGATCGGACGTTCGACGCTAGATGAACCAGATAAAGAAGACGAAGTAGCAAAACACGATGGCAAAAAGAAGAGATAGAATTATGGAGAAGAATAATGTCGCGGAAGGAATAAGATAGAAGTAGAAAAAGAAGAAGAAGGGATCTCGCGAAATCGGCACGAAAGTCGCGTGGTCTATTACGAACACGGATAAACGGCCGAGCTAATGCTATGGTAGGCGGCGAGGGCGGCGTGCGCGTGCGCTGGGGGCACGGATGCGGCTGCGTGCGGCGAGGTGGCCATCGCGGCTGCCATCATCATCTGTTGGTGCGAACGCTTTAGGGAGTTGGGAGTTGTGGCGGCGCTACTTGGGGTAATAGCAGTAGTAGTGGTGGTGTTCGACTGCGGCGTAGGGTGGTGGTTTTGGCTTTGGTTTTGGTTGCTCAGTTGCAAGGGGGTGGTAGTGGCGGTACTGCCGATTCCGGCGTGACTACTATTATTATTGTTATTATTCTGGTGATGGTGATGGTGGTGATGGTGATGGTGATGGTGGGGGGTGAGCGCGTCGTGCGGATAATAAGACGTTGACGATGGTGAGGTACTCACGACGTCCGGCGTGCTGGCCCCGTCCGTGTGGCTGGTGCTGTCAGCGGTGCTTCTGGGTCCGCTGCCGTCCAGACCGTTACCCAGCTCGGGTGGCTTCGAGCTCTCTCGGTCGTCGATCACGAGGTCGATCGGCATCTTGCCCTTCAGGCAGCTGATGTACCGGTGGCAGAAGTTGTCGCACAGCTCGTGCACCTGGAATGTGAAAAAAAAGAAAGAACATTCGTTAGTCATGAAGAAGACTCAAGAACCAATTAGATCGGTTCTCCATTGGTGAACCAAGATACCGTTTTCCAAAAGATACTTTCCAACAGGACGCGGCTGATTAACCGCACCGCCGGAAATGATTAATAGATAGGTTCCATCGAATGGATCCAACCGATGCAGAGTCTTACTGTGTGGTGTGAGACGCAAGGAGAGAGAGAGAGAGAGAGAGAGAGAGAAGAAAAGAAATAAAAAGTAAAAGAGAGACGCGGCGTATCGATACACGAAGATGGAGGAGAAGGATTGTGCGCGCATCTCGAGGCCGTGGAAGCGGCCTCTGATAGCTGAAGAGAAACCGATGCAACGAATGTAGAAGGAGCGCAAGAGAAAGGGAGACAGAGAGGAGATCTGACCGGTGTCCAGTCGACCAGAATGTTATGTATGCAAATGAAGCCTGACAGGCCTATAGGATAGCCGATCCTCCTCCGTTCCTCTTTCGACTCATCCTCCAACCCTCACCCTATTCCCCGTCCCTCACTCTATCCTTCTCTGCTTGATTCGCCTCCTTGATTTCGTTTAGAATAAACGTATTATATAAGCAAAAGCAAATAAAATTCGTTATCTTGTTATATGTAAATCGTCGGCGAGTAGAGATATTACGAAGCCGCGGCTCTCGCAAACGTACACCCTCCCTTCCATCGTTTTTCGTTCCCGGGGCTACCATGCACGCATTACCATGCCCACCTCTATTGGCCTAGAGCTCACTTATAATACTCTTATTAAGCATTTATATATAATAGAGAAGACGGCCATCTTTGCCGTAGGCGGCACCGTCCAATGGTAGCGTGCATCAAGAACGTAGGACAATGCACATGTTTATTATCCGTTAAGCGCATGCGAAAAGACTCGCAATTGGGTTTCTCCTGACCGACCAAGAAACTCGAGGACGAGAAATTCGTTCTTGAGTGTTCGAAGTGAGAAAGGTAAATGAACGTACATCGTCTATATAGAAATAGGCGCAGATATATAGAAACTTACTTGGTGCTCATGATAATCGATATTGCAAAGAAACCACCAGTCCAAGCAAACAGTTTGCATATCGGATAAGCTTGCGAGATTATCAAATCGTTTTCGTTTAGCTTGCAAAAGGTGACTCAATGACGATATTATTAGGAGCGATCAATAAGATCGTTATGTGTATTATGCGAAGTCACTATAAAACGACGATGTATTTTGCATCGATCGGCGAACATTCGTCACGCTCGTTTACCTGTCTTCAAAACTAAGGGGCCTCTCATCGAGACCGATAATGCGACAACCTCCGGTCCATTGACTGCGCTTCTTCCATTGCGGCACCAACTTTTTTCCTGCGCTATTTGCCTCAACGTATCACCGCAGTAACACAATGCCTTCCTCGGGATGACTAAACTCTCTCTTTAATACAGGAATCTAAGGGTGGATAGAAAACGATGAAGGACTTCGAAGGACAGTGGCTATAATGCTGAACTGGTTAGAATTTGATCCACTGGGAGTCGAGTCGAACCGAGTGACAATGCTCAGAAAAAAAATTAAAGAAAAAGTCTGCGTTCCCTTTTTTTACTGTCTAACGCATCGAATCAATCCTTTGCGCTTTGATTTCAACATTTTTTTAAAATTTTAGAAATGCATTTCAATTTTGTCACGATTTGCGCAAATGATCAACTTGAAAATAAAAAATAAAAAATAATAATAAAAAAATAAAAAATAATAATAAAAAAATATAAAATAATTTGTAAGATAAAATAAAATCAAAATATTTGTGAAAAGAGATATTAATTTATCAGATTAATTCTAATAAGTAAAACTGATATTAATTACATCTCGTAAGAGGAGGAATATCTTGATAGGAGCTCAATAACTGATGGAAATTTCAACTGTGCCATAAAACATAATACGATCTCCTTGGAACACGCGAATTTTTGCAATCTATCCTACCATTGAATCGCGTCATCCTATACTGTGGACGATGATCTCAGAGGGAACTGATACAGGATATAGGGAGGTCGTCCCCGATGATATGACGAGACGCTCGATCGCTCGCATCTCCCTTTTCTGAGATCGCTTTTGGCGGTCATCGAAATAGCAAAAGGACAACGTAGTTAGGTCCAATCTTTTCGGAGAGAGAATGTTGTCCGAGAATATCTCGTGTGGTGCGCGATACGACAAAGTGGCCCGTTATCTGGCGAACGAAGACGATCGAAACAAATTTCGGGTTGCGAACCCCGCCCTACGTCCGTAATTGGACGCCATACGAAAATAGTCCTCGGGATCTGAATATGCTACTTAAAGTTTTAGCACAAGTTAAATTACGATTCAATTTCGAATCGAGGGTTAGTATCGATCGAATTAAACTTTTAGTAAGGACGCTGCGATTAAAGATTTAAACAGCTGCGATGATACTATTTCCATCGATGTTCTCGAGCAAAAACGGAAATGATAACCACTCGAAATCGATGAGCGATTTCATCTTCCGGTTAGTGCTTCTTGAGTTATTAATCGCGTGAATAAAACAGTCATCGTCATCGCGTCTACGCGATTATTTAAAAAGAGTTAAGTAATAGAATTTTATTACAAATTTTTTTAATAAAAGAACAAAATAACGAGATGTAAAAATATCACAAAAGATTCATTCGAAAATGACTAATTTAAAATTATTTTCGTTTCATAGAGCTATTTAATAATTTCATGGCAATGATGGCTTTTGCAAAGACATCTCTTTAATCGAATTGCTTTATTGAATATTGGACGATTGCTTTCGACAATATTTCCTCATGACAAGCGCTGCGCTTGAAGCGCATACGAGATTTTGAATCAAAATCCAGATCTCCATCGAAATTACTACAAGAATCCTGATTTTGATTTTATTTAAATTTTAATGACATGAAGAATGTAGCGTACACATATAACTAATGTAATTACTTTAAAATAATAAACTATATGCACGCGCGCGCGCGCGCGCGCGGAAGTACGCGCATAGGAATTAAAAACTTGTTATCTATTGCATCGTTATTCCATGTGTCTACAGATCGTTTCAAAAATGAAGAGAGACTAATTATTCCGGAACCAGTTTTCCATTCAAGGAGAACATTTAAACGATTCTCCCTTTTTCTCAGCCACTCTGTTGTCATGGAAGGAAAGAGAGTACTTGGCACGCTGTGACATTATACGAACTCGAAGACCTCGGTACCGTCTTTCATTCGGCCTCGAAATTGCTCGAAAATTTACGTAAACGAAGGAAAGAACGGGTAAACGTCTCCCTATCTTACATCCGCCTCTTCCTTCCTACCTCGCCTCTTCACGGACTCTCAGAAAGGCAAACGCCGAAGAATGGAACGGATCCAAGGTACATACGAGCGAGAGAGTAGAAAAGAAGGAACACGGGGAACCCCATTTACGGCACAATGGGCTCCTTTGAAGCCGAAGGTAATGAAGGTTTCGGGGTGTCTGTCTCGGTCTCCCTCTCTCGTGGCCTGATTCGCAACCTGACCACCCTTACGGCACGCACAGGATATCTATATACCGGGTGTGCATGTCGAACGATCGGGGTCATCGCTTCCTTTCCTTCCCACTACGCGATAACGATGACGATGAGAAACTCAAACTTTTTGCCGACTATCAAATTATCCATGTATTCCTTCTAATAAAAATCTCAGCAAATTCTACATATAAACTTGTGACGTACGTTACCTTTTGAATAAATTTATAAGAAATGTCTATTCATGTATAAAAATCTCGTTATGAAGCAGTTTAAAATTTAATTTCCATAGCGTCTCGGTCAAGATTCCGTGGTAAGAAATATCTAAAAGTTCCTATGGCACGTACGTATGTGTTGAAGCACAAGGATATTCCAGCAGGAGAGAGCGACGTGCGCTAGCATAGGTTTAGAACCAGTTCCGTACGTGGCACGTCCATGAGCAGGAGGAGGTCGCCCGCGTGTTGTACCCGTACGAATCCCGTTGGTATGCACTGTGTACGCCATAATATCCCATAAGAAATTTACCGCTCTCTAACCGGTGTACGGGAAGCAGTTGTCCGGAGTTCTACGATGGAAGAAGAGAAGAACGCGAGTAAGATGATAGAAAGGGAGAAAAAGAGACGACTGCGCCATCAGAAAATGCCGTGAAGGCAGAGAGAGAGAGAGAGAAGGGAAAAGGGCCTGACCGAACCTTCCTTCCGCGCACCGGGCCCGGCAAAACGTAATTATGCTAATACGCGATTGGTTCGAAAATGTTAAATGCACGAGGCAGAGCACCGCGGGCTACCATGAGCCTGCCTCCATTGGTTCCCTCTCTCCCGTTCTCTATGCTGCGCTCTCTCTCTCTCTCTCTCTCTGTTCATCTTTCTCTCCTCTACCTCGAGCACAGATATTTATGGAATCTTCTTCATCGCGCCCGCTGCATTCCGCTCCACTCGTTCGCGTCTCGTCTCGTCTTGTCTAGAAGAGGCCCCGGGGACCAGAAACGTTTCAATCTCCGTTACCATCGATGGCGTGCCAAGCCGCGTTTCGTCTACAGACTTCGGGAGTAGGGATTCGACACACATGAGAAAGTCCATTTTATACACAATGGTAACCGAATATCGAGTATCGAGTATTTTCGCGGCATTGACAATATGTCAACATCGTTTCCAGCATTTAAAGAATACACCCGTTGCTGCCCATGTTATCTCTCATAACGCGCGTCTGCTAATTTCTTTAATCGTGTGCTTCCATTAACGAGGGCAAATTTAGAGGCACAGCTAACGAGTAATAGGTGTTATCGCGATAAACTGAAACGTCGCTGTAATTTCGAGCAAGCTCCAATTAGTAAATTCATTTGGCTTGATGCAGATAAGCCGATACGAAAGCAGAAAAGCATTCGATGATTTATGCGCTAACTTAATGCCTTTTTTCATCTAATCTGAGACGTGCCATGTCGAGTATTTATGCAAAGTTGCTACAAAATTCATATTATATCTGATTCCATTTTACTGATACGTATTCCATTTGCGTCATGACGCCAAAGTGGAACTTGAGCCAAAATTTTCCGTCATAGATAAATATAAATCTTCATGGGACTATGCTGACTTTGGCGCATCGAAGATACGTGAATCCGCCGCGGGTAGTACGGCATTATAATGTGATTATAAACGCTATAAATGAAAAAAATGCTATAAAATTACGCGCGATCGAACCTGACGAGTGAGAGGGCCGATCGACAGCGAAGCATCACGAAGAGGTCTCGAGTGCACGGCGGCCAATGGCTGGCATCAGCTGCCATTTCGATGAAAATGCTATGGAAGTCCGCTATTTTGTATGATAAAATATCGCCACAAAAACGTCTAAGTAAACCAAACCAGCTTTCGTATCCTGCGGGCATAGTCGTCCAAAAAGAGAGCGAGGACCTATCGAAAAATCCATGCACGTTGCATCGGGAGAGCTCTATTAGCCTACCTCTCTCGCCAACATTGCAATGCAAGGAAAAAGGAAATGCGCAGAATCTCGTAAAACACAGTAACCAGTCAAGAGTTCTTTCGTTCGCATCGCTGATGAAAAGTCTATGGTCTTGGAATTTTCCTCAACAGATGTCTCACTTTCACCGTTTATATGGCTATGTAATTCCACACTGTCCTGACTGACCGGCTGGTAAAATATCGGCGCATATTGTCATTTCATTTCGTCAATCGGAAAGAAGGCAAGGTGTTGCAACAAATAAAAAAAGGATGAAAAAAATAAGAAATGGAACTACCGTTCCAAAGCAAACAATTGCGAAGTTGGTAAAGCGTCCGTCCAACCATTGGACAGCAAAATGACTCCACTTACGTGTAGAGTCGGTTCGCGTCGTAGTCTCGACGAATGCGCCGTAGATGTCAAGCTTTCACCGCAATTACGGAAAATTGCCCCCGCAGTCATAACAGTCGTTTTTCAGGTGTTAAAGGCAACTTATTGGCAAGCGGGCGCGGTAATCTCTCACAATAAGACCGATCGCGAGAATTTCCAATCGACCACTACACTATAGTTTTAAGTAGAAAACTGCTTTTTGCATCAGCAACAGACACATGATTTTCACGCAAAGTTTTTAAAGAAGAAATTGTAACAGAGGAGTCTATATAAGCTAATAATATTTCTAGAATTACACTATATATATTCAATTAAAAATTAAAATAACTATAATTTTAGAATAAATAACATTTTCTACGATGTTAAAATAAAATATACTGATTATAGAAAACAATTTTAAACAAAAATTTATTTGTTAATTAAAAAAAACATAGATACGATGTTAGATAATGAAGGAATAGTTGACTACAGTAACGAATCGCGCCCACAGTTGGATTGATAAGAACATTATGAGCCTTATAATGCAGACGTGAAGGATACTCACCTTTTCGAGCTCGAGGAGGTGAAACCGGAGGACCTGAATCGCTTGAACCATCTGAAATGAGAAAAAAAGAATCGAATAAAATACATTCGCCGAACGCAAAGGCAGAAAAAAGATATTGGATGGTAAGAGGCTGGTTCGAAGAGGAAAAGAAATGACGAAGGAAAGGCTGCAGGGATCGGGGAAGACGATAGGGTAGAAGGAACATGAAGCAGACATGATTTAACCACACGCTGCTGCATCGTCAACGGCAACTCGGCAACAGATCGACGGTCACAGTTCTCCAGCGCGGATTCAACCTTTATTTTTTATTTGCACGCTCGTGTTTTCATTTATCTCTTCCGTCGCGATATCACCGTTGCGACGAGACAGCGATAGTTGCGGTGGCGCGACGGTTATTAACGGGAATTCATTATTATTGCATTTGCGTTTCGCTAATTGCATATCTGAATGCCCGGTCGTACAGAATTCGCGCAGCGTATACGATGATTTTCGATATCACGGGTAAATGACCATAGAAATACAAGGAGCCGGCAGAATGTTCATTAATCGTCGATTAGCAACTTTTTTTTCTATTTTCTTAAATTTTCAAAAGAGAAAAAAAATAATAAAAAATTTATTGCCGGAAAAAAATGGCGATATTTCCAACGCACGGTGTGTGCAATGCATGTCTATCGAAACGTTTAGAAGAAAAATACCAGAATATAAAGTTCGATAAGCGAGTCGGAGCAACAACGGTGCGGCATCGAAAGGTAATAATTGTTTTCTTTCCTTTTTTTCCTTTCTTTTTTAGATGTGTCCGCGGTATCGAAAGTGTGTCCTCGGAAGGACCGTCGGTATAATTTTCCGATACGCCATTAACGTTTAAGGCCACCCGAGATTCCCCTATGCAATCTCTTCGTGAAGAGGAGACCGTACATTGCGGCAACGTCGTTTTCTTTCGGAGACAGCAGAAGCGGCGATTCAATTAGGCAAAGCGGCAATCTTAATTGTTAATTAACATTATATTTATGCAATTATGGTCCATTATGATTCTACAGGGCCGATAACGAAGCGGTCGCGATGAGTGCTCCTGAGATAGTGAACTCATCCGAGGCCTACCAACTACCTCCTGCCTCCTCATCATCCTTTCGCCATGGAAGGATACGCTCTAAGCGAGGCAGGTATAACGCCGAGTCTGTAACTACCATGAATGGCAAGCGGACGAGATATCACCTCGCCAAAATGCATTTCAAAGCTTGTATGGGATAAATAGTAAAAAGAACATTTTGGGTGTGTAATAAAACGAATAATGATTATGAGACTTATATATTTACTAAAAATTTATTATTATATACTGTTTCCCTACTAACACGTGACTTATCCAGAAAAGAGCAACGATAACAACAAAAAAGAATTCGTGCATCAAAATAAAGCTTATGAATGTTGCATCCAAACTTACGAAAGTATTGCAAATAATCCTATTCGGAAATTGATTCGCTTGAAATTGAAATTACTATAAGATTATAGCGAAGAATTGTGAATTTGCTAATAGAATAAAGAACAATTGTCCACGTTGTAGATGACAGACTGTCAGCTCAGCGTCAAAGAAATATGTATCAGGTCTTCGACACTTCAGGGTTCCTCCTCGTCAACGAACGGACAGCAAAGAAGAAAGAGGAAAGGGCGAGAGTAGAAATAGATAAAGAAAAGAAACAAGAACGCGATGAAGCACAGAGGGGGAGAGAGAAAGAAAGGGACAGAACGGGAAAGAAAAAGCGAAGATGGTATCGGTCCAGTAACGAACACACAACACAGAACACCCGGGTGCTCCTTCGCGAGATGGTGCGAGGAAACGATTCGCCACGATGTGTTTCTCGTCTCTCCTTCTCGCCTTCGACGTTATATACAATGTGTTCTCTATATCCGACGGTTTTGTTGCTTCCCCGACCAATAACGACGTAGTTACCACGACGTAGCACGAGCCCTCTCGTGCATACTCTCGATCGTGTGAGAACAACATCACGAATATCCTTCGTACTGACATAAGACTTTGCACAAATTATAAGAAATAATGTTTATTAAAATAAAAAAGTACGATCTAAATATTTTAAATATAAAATTCAAAGCATACTTTATCATATTTGATCATGACGAATTATTTTGGTTACGATTCTATGTTTCCTTGTAATAGTTACGCAAGAAAATTTTTAATTTCATCGAGATATAAATAATGTATTCACTGTCTTTTCAGTATGTAGATCTTCCACAACAGTACGCTTGTCTGCAGTATCTCTAACTATCGCGAATGAAGCTCTTCGTGATGTCTAGTCCAGGCCACGTCACTCCCGTCACTCACTCTCTCTTATATTCTCTTCGTCGGCTCTCTTGCTCCGCTTGCGATCTTTCGGCTCGGGAGGTTTTGCCACGATCGCTCATCACGTGTTATTAATTAGGCTTGCCGAGCAGCCAAGTATCTCCCAGGCAGGGGAAGCCGAGTCGGAGGAGGAAGAAGCGGAGGAAGAAGAAAAACTGAGAAACACACGAAGAAACAGGGAGATGGTGTTATTTATAAGCCGACAGGGACGACGCAGTCGGAAGCAACGCCCGATGATGAAGGGAGCCCCTACTTTGAATCTCCCCTTACGCTCTCTCTTTCGTTCCTTCGTCACCGTGTGTGTTGCTTTCTTTTACCTTTTTCTTTTCCCCGGTCGCTTCCACTCAAGTGTCACTACACCGTGACGTGTGATGCATGTTGCACCGACGAATGCGCGATATACATATAGGACGCGAAATACGCGATGCACATGTACGAAAGTGTAAATGAGAATGCGTCGGGATTTCGCACCTTGCGAATGCTGTACTCCAAACGTCTGGCGAAAACTCATGGATATTTCGTGAACATCCGAGATCACTTATTCATTTAGAATAAAGTTTCATCAATGACAAATTCAATTTCAAAATCACATGTCAGATCATTTTATAAAGATTTAATGCGAAAAATAGTAATTTGATTTTTAAAACAGTTATTACGTTAAAAGCATTAATAAAAAAAGTATATTAATCCATCATTGCATAAGAAGGACGAGAGAAATAGATAGAATGTCTCATGAAATTATCAAGATATGGTATGCACTTGTCGGTAGAGTTCCCAATTAATATACGCCATTCTTTAGATTGACAAAATTAATTGCATGAATACTCAGTGACGTAAATGCAAGCATACACTACTGCCCCACTTTTATGCCAATCGATTCCATTATACGTGCATCCATATATTAAATAACGTGTTGCCAACGTTCTTTTATAATTGGAACGTGTACACATAACTGTCATTATTAATATAAATGTAAATTTTAAGATTAAAGTGAGTATCAAGGTTAAAAGATGATAATAATAAATAAAAAAATTCGCATGGCAGGTCAATCCGTTCCGTGATGCGGTTCGTTAAAGCACCACGATTAGCATCTTATAATTGATTGCAAACGATTTTTGAGGAAATTAAATTCGATCTCGGCCGCGCAGCATAAATCTTCGCGCGTAATATACCGGTCGTTTTCAACACTTCCAGTCCAGCAAAGTACGGTGAAGTCGTGATACGACCTTGATGAGATCGTTATATCGCGTAGTCAGGTCGGTACCCGTATAGGTGGACCTTGTGCCGGGCAGATGGGCTCGTATACAGCTCATATTAATTAGTCCGCATACGCGCGCGACGGCGAAAAAAGGAATGAGATGGCGACTGAAGAGAAAGTGAGACTACCAAAGAGATCATCAGATAGAGAGAGAAAGAGACAAGACAAACGAGAGTGAATGGTCGACTGTGTACGAGGGCTGGGCATTCGTCCGCGTGGAAAAAAATTCATAAAATTGTATTGCATATGTATAAACGCAGTAACGTTGAGAGGAACGTTAACATCGTTATTGATTCGAAAAACCTAATTAATTAACAAACATTTCGCACACTTCTTACGAGTTCGCACGAGAATTGTTCCCCATCGCGTGTGTTCTCGTTGCCTGAAAGGAAACGAGAAGTAAAACCAAACATACAGGAAAAAGAAAGTTTGATCGACAGAAATAATCAAACACAGAAAGATAGGAAATCGAGAAAGATGCTGTAAATCTCGAAACGACTCTACGCTTGTAATAGAATTGTAATAGAAATAATTCGCGGGCGTATTTAGAGAAACAAAAAACGCGCGTATCGCAATTTCTCCGATTCTCTGTAAAATGGATATATAGCATATACCTTGGTATATCTAATAACCTTGAAGGCGCATGAAACTGTTAATGAAATCCTCGATTCCCGTGAGATTGCTGAGTACCGAGGTGAGTCTCACGTCAAGTACATTGCGAAACGGAATGATGTTGCGATTAACACCTGAAATAATTGTTTGAATCGATTCTAATCCAGGCACACGATTCTAGAAATGCGAACAAGCAAGGCAACACGTTCAATATACCGTAAGTTCTCAAATGACACAAGGATGAACAGCAGATCAATCGACGCGCGACACGTGCTAAGTCCGCCATAATATTGAGCGAAAACACATCGGCAAAATATAAACTGCATCATGTGGATACGAGAATTGTCACATTCTGAGCTTATATGCGCGAGTAGCTCTAATGAATGGTTGTTAAATGCATCACTTATTAACGAGGAACATCTTATGAACGACGACTCTTATCGATGTTCAATAATTTACAAAGTAAGCGTCCTCTTCCCCAGATTACTCGGCCCACTCTCCCTCTTTCTCTCTCTCTCGCTCTCTCCCCTCTCCCTCTCTACTCTCTCTCTCTCTCTCTCTCTCTACTCTTTCATTTCTCCGAGCGAGAATTTCGCGCCGATTATAGCCGTACGCTCAGAGAGATTACATCCCGATCTCATTATCACTTCAGCTTCAGCGTTAAAATAAAAAAAAATCGCGTCGACAAGCATTATCACCAACGACGTCGCTGGTCGACCCACGACAATTAATTTTCAATCTACTGGTATAATACAATCGTACATAACTCGACATAACATTCCAAATACTTATTCACGCACGATTTGTTCAAATGGCACTTATCACATACATCTTTTTCTTTGAGTTAATAGTTTATTCCATAAAATAAGAATGTTTAGTACTAAATAGTAAATTCGATCATTCGGAGGAAATTTGACGTCGTGCCACTCGAAAAAAGTAAAGAAATCTATATTTCAAAGAAAATGGAAAATTCTTCGGAGATATCTTCTCCCCGTTCAATGTGTACATGAGCAGGAAGGTGAACCAGCCAGTGATACACGGTAGTCAAGAGCGCTAAGCAAGCAAAGGACGGTTTATCTACGACCTAGTCGCACGCTCGAAACGCGTAAAGACACTCGAAGCGACAATATTTAAACATTGTTAAATCGTGTGATACTTGTCAACGGCAAACACGCCACGACTATTTGTATCCCAGTAGTTAGCCACGCATTGTTTTTTCAATTATCAATATCGCTAACATTGTTTTATACAAATCCATAACAGAACAAACGTTCAGTTTTACAAAAGAATTTAAAGACTTGTAAGTTATCAAAACCTTTGTAACAAGAACAAAAATGTTAAAAATATAAGTTTCATGATGTAAATTAATGCTCTTGCAAATTAATGCTAAACTGATGCTGATTACACCGTAATGTGTCTCTTACTTATAGTATAATCGAGAAAGTAATATTCTCCATAAAATACTGCCTGCATAATTTAATATTTTATTTCAAAACAGCTTAATCATAACGACATATGCTGGTATCATAAAATATCTATTGATCTTATAGATGAAAAAGTATAAAATAATTAAATTTTATAAAAAAATGACACTTTTGTATGCAACATGAATTTACAACTGCGGCAAATATACGTATAAGTCGAATAAAGAATTATACTCGTGCTTGTATTCAAAGTATTAATAGCAATAACATTGATATTCGATCAGGACGACTCCACAGGACGTGTACGTAGAGCGTAAGAATTTCGGGCATCCCGCACGTGCACGTAACGCGATATTAAGATGATAGTGCGTCCTGGCACGGGCCATCAAAACGGCAGACTACCGTCTTAATAGCCGGAGATTTATAGTCCCGGCGACGGCGCAAAGTCACGGGGCTCCAAAGAGCAAACGAGAGAGAGAGAGAGAGAGAGAGAGAGAGAGAGAGAAAGAGGGAAGCCTAGTCCGCCGTAATATAACCCAACCCAAAGTCCCGTATAGAAAGAAGGTCCGTGGTGTATGTATATATAAGGGCTCGTGTGGCAAAGAAGAAACCACGAAACGAGCCGAGGAACCACTACGGGCGCCCGGATAAACGGAGGAAACGAAGAAAAACGAAGAAAAAGTGCGTCGCGTGATTCCTCGGCCGCTGACTCCGGCAGTTCGTCGACGATTACGAGACGAGAAAATCGAACGGAGCCAAAAACATCTCGCAGCAAATATAATATCCAGGATATATTTTGAGCAAAACAGCAATCGTCTGTATTATTTTTTTTTATTCCTCTGTTCACGCAATAAGAAAGGTAAGCATAATGGTCGAAATAGTTAAATAAATAGCACTTTAAAAATTAAAATAGTGAGTTTCATTCTTTCATATCTTAATTAAAACGGGTCATAGGTAATCAACATTGAAAACTTACGTATCGTTGATGTGCCATAAAAAAGACAGGCACACGAATATTCTGTATGTATAAAAAAGCGTCCAACCTTAAGCGCACCTGCATTTTTGCGAATATTTTCGGCAACATTAACGTCTTAACGAGCGGCACAACGAGTCCGGGAGAATGAGACCCATCCCGGTTTTTTTTTTCATCGTCGTTTCCACGCAGAAGCGACATAAACCCGTGAGTAAAACATGCTCCTCGAAAAGCACATTGGCGCACCATGGGACGTCCTCGCGGCAACTAAAACGCCTCGCCTCGCTTGAAAATTATTTTATCGTCCTTAATCGTCGCCCGATCGGCCCATACAAATCGCTTATTCTTCGTTAATCCCGCGTGTCTCTCATTTCCTTGTCAAATAATTACCGAACGAAGCATGCATATGTATCATCCACGCTATTTCGCCTTACTCGAGAAATCCATTCAACGATATTCGTCTGATACAATATGTCGTTTTTGCCTGGCGTTATGCCCCGTCGACGCCGCCGCTAATTACCGCCACACATGAGGATTATAAAATCAATTTCTACCACGAAATATGCCGTATAAATAAAACATTTCCGGCCTTTACAACCGGCAGCCTTAACGAGCTCGCAAACTTCTCTTGCGAGCAAGTGGGCAGGCGAGTATGCGAGTAACGGCAAACTGCTTAAAGTATTCGGTATATTCGGGCACGTGCTCGATTCGGATTCGCGTATGTTTGTCTGCTCTTATCGGATATCCAATGCACAGATATAAAACGTCGAAGTTTAATCAGTTCGAATATTGATATGCGATGACCCATACCGATAACAGCGAGCGAGTCACGCGCGTGGACGCGCTCAAGAGTCTCTCACGCTTTTGTGACAAACTTTACTCGAGATTCCACGCCACGCCACGCCACGCCACGCTACGCCACGCCACGCTACGTCACGCCACGCCACGCCACGCCACTCCACACGCTTGTTCAAGGATGCTTAATTAATTCGTAGCCGCGCTTCAACATACTGAATTTATTAGACGACACGCAATCTCATCTCGCGGCCCGATAATGACGTATGCGCTACGGCTTGCTTAAATATTTGACGTACTTGAGCAACCGATAATCGACGCCCGTCGCATCGATCGAATGATCGAGTACACACTTTAGTTCGTATCTTTGAATTTTAATCCTCCCGATTGTGAGGTGAATAATATCTACCATCAGTGCTAATATTTGATATCTAGTCAAGTCAAAGAAATTTGTCCAAGAAAAATATTGTCAACTAATAATATACATATTCTACATTTATTTTATAAACGTGCGAGTCCAATTGTTAAAATCATATTTTATCAAAGTTTGTAACACTCTCCTACTCGTGCTACTCGTGCTTCTTCAAATATAAGCTAAATATATTTGAGCACATGCGATAAAACGTCCGTAAAATTCGGTTTAACGTTGGCAGATTAACTCACGCCGCTTGGAGAATAATTGTATCACGAAAAATCGCAGTCAAATTGCAAGACCGCGAGTTGGCCACATCGTTTGTCGAAAGGCTCAACGTGCATAAAGGACCACCGGAGTGGCTACGCATTTCGGCAGTCCTTCTGTTACATTATACTTTACACATTCGCCACGGTTCTCTCTTTCCGCCCTCGACCCTGTCCGAGCAGTGGTTTCCCTTTCGAGTTGGAGAAGTCTCTGCGGGGCACTCGAACCCCCGCTCTCTACCATCGTATCGCCATACTCAGGCCCTTTATTCCTAATTCACAAACCACCGCGGCAAAAAACTAAAAAAGAGCGCTCAACGCTCAAGGATATAATATTGCCACCAGCGTGAGACGGTCCTGGCGTGGCGTGGGCGGAAGAAGCCCGGCGAGTACGCACATACGTTCCTGAACCTTGGCGCAGAGACCAGATAAATATCTCTTTTTGTCCATCAGTCGGGAGGCACGCCTGTTTCTCGACTTCTCGGGATACACGAAGCGAAGATAAGAGCAACATATTTCTGCCGAGGCAAAGTAAAAAACCGAATACATTCTGGCGGTATGTTTATCAGCGCGCCATGCTTGTGCATTGGCCGAAGAGGAGAAAGGGAGCGAAGAGGCGTTTCAGGAAAATACTGGTGTCCGGCAAAAGACTGGGAGAGAGAGAGAGAGAGAGAGAGAGAGACTAGAGGAATGCGTGATATTCGCAAAATATTCGCGCGCGACTGAAATGCAGACGCGAGTATGCCCGCGGCCGCCGCGTGTTGGCAAGTCCCACAATACACATATAATATACGCGGTCGTAAAACGTTAACCACGCGATTACAATCGCTTCTTTCAACGTCGTACCGAGAGTCGTTAGGGTTAACGTTGAAAGGTTCGAACGCGCGCGGGATCCGGGTATTAAATAATGAACAGCACCGGCGGTGATTCAATCAATGGATACGGGTCGATCGCTCTCCCTCGCCGTACAGAAATTGCGCGAAAGTAACGCTGATTGCGGACGACGATCCTTTGGTACCGACAGAAACGAAGACCGCAGTGACGGTAGCGAGACGACGGAGATTGCAACAAAATTGCAATAATCAGCGATAATATTGCCCGCAGCGATTGGACCTTGAGAACACGCGCGCTAATCGCGTGCTAAAGGCACGACATCACGCATACGGCGAGAAGGATGCCAAAGGTATAACTTGTCGATCCTTACATAGATATTTGCGTCGCATATTCTTGACTCTCCATGATTACGATTTATATCACGAATCAAAGTACACACATTCCGTGCAATTTTATTTAATCTTCTAACCGACATGCAATGAAATAACGTGACTACATGTTATTCAACACGAAATTTACATGAAACCATGTAATTCTATTAAATAACACATGAAAATAAAGTTTTATAAAGTCGGTAAAAAATCATTTGTATATCACATTAATTTAACACATTTAACCCTTCTGATCTTATCAAAAAAGTTTATTGATTAATGAGTCTCCTGAATTTTTTATCAGAAAACATTTCGGACTTTGAAATATACGATACAATTTATGTAACGTATGCACAACGGTTCAAAAATTTCTACACGATCAAAAATAAAAAAAAAGTTGGATGCGAATAAATGTAAAATAAATTTGACGCAATATGTAAAAACGTTGCGTAATTTATCGTGCTCGCCGAATAACAGCGCTTCAATGAATGATTTAGATTGCGGGCAATTTTAAAAAAGAGAAAAAATACATTTTGACACTCGTAGCGCAGTATATTAGCGTAGTATGGTATAGTTTGAAATTAATCTCACGATAAGAAAACATTTCATCTCGATATCGGAACCGTATTTATTAGTTATTACCCAGAGCAGATTTGACACTGCCGCGGACTTTCCGGGAGATTACGAAACGAAATCTTTACTTAACAACGTCCGGGTTAGAGCAATCGTTGCGCAAGAAACGACGAATCATCAAGCATACACGCATGTATACGCGCGCGCTCACGCATATACGCTACACAATTAATATTTGAAAAATTAATAATGGAGCTATATAGTATATATAATGCCGCTTCTTACCGAAGCGGCCTCCTGCGTGCACCGCACCGCGCCACGAGTAAATCACGAAGGCGAGGTCCAACGTCCGGTCAGAGAGTAGAATGCCCTCGCGATAATAATTATTCTCCAAACGCAAGACTGGCAATTAGCATCTCATTGGCTTATTTCTCGCTTATGCTAATAGGAATATTATTTAAGCGCGTGCACGAGAAGGGTTGACCATCCTTCTCTTCCTCCCTCACTTCTTACTCTCGGTATCTCTCTTCGTTGCACAATCGGCTTCCTCTTGCACCCAATGCAGTCTCGCATACAGTTTAGTGGCCCGTCGCGTCGCTTCGCATTGCTCGCTTTACCGCTTTCCGTTGCGCGAAACATGACGTCTCGCCGCGTCTTTCTTTCCCCCGTACGTTCCGTTTACGACGCGTACTAAGGAGCCTCGAAGGAGCCGGGACACCGCGCCGTTCTGTCCGCCCACGTGGTGTCTCCTCGTGCGGTTTCCCCGTTTAGCACCATCAGGAAATTCCCCGCGATTTACTGGAACGTGCGCAGAACCGTCTGAGAGCGTGTCACTCTCTCGAACGTCTGAAACCGCTCGAAGAGACTCTCGTGCATTTATTTTGGAAATATTTTTTTTAATAAGTATTCTATTGCATTTTGGTCTAGACTATGCACGTTGTTATAGCACGACAAATTAAACTTTTTAAAAAATCAGAGAAATCCATCCCTTCGAAGAAGTATCCGAGAAATATCGTTGTTTCTCTTAGAACGTTTGATTAACCATTGTTAATAGTTATTTTTACAAATGCTCTTTATACATATGTGTTCAATTCAAGTGAGATTCTATTCTCGACTTTCTTTATCCGCATTGATTTTGTACAGCATAGTGATCACAATTGCGCCGAATTTGCTGCACTTGGAGCACTTTCATGCTCACTCAACCGTGTATAATGGAAATACTAGAGAAGAGAACCAACAAAACTATCTCTTCACTACGCTACTGACCGCTAACAACCGGCGAAGAAAACGGTAGAGTCTCACCACACTCGGCTCGGAAAGCAATCTCACTCGGCGACTTTTCCGTTCTGCGAAATTATCGGCAAAAAGCTTCATTCGATTGGCACAGGAGGGAGATCTTTGTCTCGGAGATAGAGAACGCGGTAGAAGAAAGATGACCGGAGGATGAGGAGAAGAAAAGAAGTCCGGAGTTCGAGAGAATCGAGGAGGAAGAGAACGGAAGGTCGAAAGGACGGAAGGCGGCGGAAGGAAGAGAGAAAGAGGGTGAAGTGGACGAGGCAAAAAGCGCGAACGTTACGTGCCTCTTCTTTACGATAGAAGCTCATTGCTCGTAGATTGCGATTTGCCACGGACGTAATGAAGCCACGCCACCTTCCGCCGGCCTTCCTACGGCAACCGGTAAACAACAACGCGCATGGTGACTGCACCGGCAGACGAGTGCAACGGCGAATATACCAGCCTCGAGATGTTCCTTTAGCGATCCATCGCGACAGGTTGGCCGCGCCAACGGTGGTAGACGATTCGAAAATTTTTATCTGCCGAACCCATTTAACTTCCTCGATTTACTACTAGTAACACCTGCCAGGGGCGGCTTTTTGCAAATGCGCGTCGAGAATAGCCGAGAGCAATGCACGTACAATCGGCACGAAAGACAACCCAAACGTCGATGAACTTTCGACCTCGTGGCACAAAAATCAAGACATAAATCAACGATGATACTTCTTTTATATGATTTGTACTTACATCAAAAGAGACAGAGAGAAGGAAAAGAAAAAAGTTACAGCAATAAATTTAAAAAGACTTCCAAAAGACTATTAAGACTTTACATAAAAATTATATTAATTCTGTGTGTTAGATATTTTGGACTTTTTTCTTTTCTTAACTTGCATTAGTGTTACAAGTAAATAAATAAAACATTTTAGCATTATCCAGGTTCCTACACATCCATGCTAATATTTTTAAATAAGGTCAGTCGACAGTTGTGACAGCCGTAAACGCAAGGTGCTGCCTTGCTCGAATATTTGTGACTCGATACGGTCGTGACAAGCCAGGTAACGGACATGACGTTTCGAAAAATTGTGGGCAACAGTGCGAGAACACGCTCAACGAAATGTATTTCTCGTTACCATTCTATCTTCCTCTCTTCCATGTAAAAAATCAAAACAAGAGCGTAACAACAATTCGGCATTAGCTCAACATGTGATTTTCAGAAATATAGTACTCGTATATGTTTAAATAAAAACTGTCTATGGAGAAAAAAAGCCGAAAATATTTTCGCAAAAATAATGACGATAAAAAGTACGATCTCCACACATAACCCCAATAAAAATATATATTTTTCGAATATATTCTTGTTAAACGAAACTAACTGATTCTGAAAGACAAACAAAACATGAGATAAATTTAATTCTACATACGTATTGATTCAAATATAAATGATAGAGATACATAATTTTTCTTCCCCTATTGAAATTACAATTTATTATTGAATCTTTCTCCTTGTACATACTGTATACAATTCTGTAACATTATTTAAATATTTTCCAACAAATATTTTATCAAATTCTTGTTAACTTTTCGTAATCCAATTTTGAATATGATATAAACTGTCGTATTTTAAATTTATTTTTTAAGTATAATAAATTTTATTTAATATATTTATATTTAGGTACCATATGATTACGTCATAATGTTGAGAAATTATTTTTTAAGACAAAAAAATACCAAAAACTTTTGCATATGAATAGATTCCAGAAAAAAATAATGACATCAGATTTTACCGAAATCACTTTTCAATAATTTCAAATTCTTTGTGAAAAATCTTGTGCAAAACACAATAAAGGCAAGAGAGATGGCAATGACTCCTCGAGGAATCCATAATGGCGGATCGGTCCTAAGTCTCCCTGACCATTACCACAAAGCTGCGTGTACACGTTCCTGCCCGACGAGAAAATACACGGTCGAAGTTATTTAAAAAACCCATTTCACTCCGTTATCTCGATCAGAGAACATGAAGGGTCGCCTAAAATATTTCTTCCTCTATGTTCCGCTGAAGTTTCGAATAAAATGGTCACTCGCTCGTCAATGAAAACAATACTATACAACATATTTAGATCTTTAATTAATGCGTCATAAATTGTGGCTAAAAATGACCTTTCGCTACAGCACTGTATCTATCCACAGTAGAACCATAATGTAACCATTTATTTAGTAAATAATGAAATTGTACATTTATTTTTTTTTTATTCTATCTGTTAATAAAGCAAAAATCTGGGATAATTGCAGATAGTTTCAACCATATTTAGGAAATAACAAAAGAATGCAGCATATGGCGGTTTGTTTTGGACAGTGGGACACACTGTTTTATCGTCCAGATATCATATAATAAATGTATCCGCCCACGTGAAACTCCGAATTCGTGTTCCGACCGGAATAACGACGGATGGAAGCGCGCAACGATAACGCTCCGTTAATTATTCTACTCGCTGGGAGAAAAAAGGTATGGAACTCTGGCGTTGATTCGCGCGTCGTAACCTTACTTCCTGACTCGTTATTTCGTTGTTCAAGTCGGCCGACCGTATTTGGATATCTCGACGGGCGATCGCTCGATGAAATTGAGCGATTAGACGTGCACCGGAGTCGTCAGGAAAGACGAAACGTGACTACGAGATTTCTCGCTATTTACACACCACTAAATCGGATAACGCGGTTTTGCGGTCCGGTTCGCTCGAAGCATCCTCGTCTTTAATTATATACACCCATAATTAATCGTCGATATTTTATCCAAACGAACGGGTCGCGTTTCGCGATTCTTGCGTTTAAATTTGCACGAATTTTGCAATGATTTCCGACGGGAAAACGAGCGATTAAAAGTGTCTCATGCACCGAGCGTGTTAATCGTGTATCGGATGATATTATATGCTATAGATGAGCGACATTGAGAGACGCAAAGGATATGTCGCTTACACATGCAGACGAATAAATAAGGAAATACTCACCAGCGAGTCTACCTCCGGATCCGCAATGTAATACGGCTTCTCTTGTCTTATCTGTAACACATAGACACATATATAAGTGCGTTAATAATTAGACCCAGCGTAATTGCGGTATTAAAGCTATACGGACGATCATATCATCTCGGTGCACATACATATATGCACACATAAGCACAACCAAACCCCGCACCACGCCGTTTCATCCTCATCTTCCCACTTCTTTTTTTTAAGCGATTTCCTTCGCGTGCTGCCTCTTAATTGGACCCCTACTGTTCAATTCGTACGTACAGAAACGGAAACGCGTCGGGGAATGCGATGGAATCCCGGTGGCAAATCGAAAAGGCAGACAGTAATGGAGGAAGTGAAGAGGCGGTGAGATTTTCAAACATTTTCATGGCGCCGTGCGTAATGCCCCAGAGAATGAAAACAAAACTTTCATATTTGGCATTTGAATTATTTATTTTACGATAAACGAAAGCAGGAAAAAGAAGGACTAACTGTAGGACTAATCTCTTTTCAACATCAAGATCTAAACGTTACTGTTCGAGCCGATAATATGAGATCTTATCGTTTTCTCTTTCTCTCTCTCTCTCTCTCTCTCTCTCTCTCTCTCTCTCTCTCTCTCTTTCGTTGTGAGATCAATTACGTTTACCACTGAAGAAACATGAGCTATACAAATAAATTGTCGAAATAAATTAATCAGAAAAGAAATAGATATTTCTTTATTTTGTTTCTCCTCGTGTTCTATATACTTTTACTTTACAAAAAATTAACGGAAGGTTCTTGAAGTTATTAGATAACATCGTTATTTGTTACCCGAGGTTGAATACGTTAACAGACCCCAAGAGACTTCTCAGACGGATTGAATGACTTCTCTCTTACAGTGTCGAAAGAGGGAAGAGTCGAGAAATGTAAGATTTAGTTGCTTCTCTATGAAAGAAAAAACTTCGGATAATGAAATATTGTCCGCACGCACGAATTTCCAGTCAAGAGCGCGTATTCATGAGCTAGAATTCTGAATGAAAGTTCTCGAGCTCTCCTGTTCCGATGTATTATAGATAATAAAGGCGTCTCATGCGACAAAAATACCGTCAACCGTACATAAGGGAGATAAGAAGAAGAACAGTTCTTACATAGTCCTGTCATCGCGCTTTTTCGACGGTCTCCGAGCAGCGAGGTAGCGCCATGCAGGTAGGCAAGATTACAAATTGTAAACAGCCTGTTCTATCTTCTGCGCGTCCCTTCTTCCTCTTACTTTTAATTTTATATACACAATTTTTCCTGAAGTGATATAGTTGTTTATACACTAACACGTAGAACTGACGCGTCTATAAAGAGGTTAGCAACAATTCGAGAAATAAAAAGATTCACAATGTCTAAAGTAATGAGAAATGGGAAAATTGACGAAATTAGTCGGCGTTTAATTCTACAATTATAGTTGCACAATATATTCCATCTAGATTACATCGTTTGTATAACAATATAGGAAATAACTCATTAGAATATTGAAACAGTGATGTAATATAGGTTTTCGTAAAAGGAAAAAACACGGTATCATCGTACGATGATGGCGGAGAAAATCGTTCTCGTACGAGAATGTTCGATGAGAAAACAAACATCGATAGATGCGTATAGAAACGTCAGCTTTTGCTGGCTGTCAGGCGCATAACTCAACGCGCGGCGGAGGCGGTAAAAATATTGTGCGATAATATTTAGAGAATGCTCTCGTTCCGGCATGCGGGGTGTCTGTTCGGGGGGGCGACCTCGTGTGCACGTACGAACACCACATGGAGGAAAATACACATGTGTATTGCGTACGTGGTACGTGGTACGTGGTGTGCGCCGATCCTGCCGAGAGATATACGAAGCAGCTGCTTTGGAGGCTGCTGCTGTTGCTGCTCTCTTGCCTCTACTATTGCTGCCGCCCCCTCAAACCCTTCGTAAAACCCTTCCCTTCTGAGCAATTCGAGAATTCTAAGTAGACTGGAACACGCGTGATACGAGCGAAAAATTTTCCAATTTCTTTCTCTTTTCATTTATTTCTCAATATTAAATACTCTAAATGGTATTGTACAACATTAATTAGCTTCAAAGGAATATCTTTTCATTTAATGTTCACAGTTGCGAAAAATTTTATGCAAATAAAAATGAACAGAAATAATAAAGATAAATCAATTTTAATATTTTCTTCGGCAGTTTTCATTATTTTAACTTTCTCTCGTACATCTTGCGATAACAATATAATTTTTAGTAGTTAGAAAAATAGCAACGTAATGCTAAATATTACATTTATCTTGTACAAGTTTCCTAAAACCAAAATAAAGAAAAATCTTCACTTTCTCTAACTTTCTCAAATAATGAAATCCTATTCAACATGAACCCTCTAACAAAAGAATAAAATAAAAGAATAAGATTTCTTCCGGGATCACAGACAAAGCAGGACTATGTATGAAAGACATTTGACTTTCTTAAATAGACTGGTGGTTGATTCCTTTTTTATATCTATTACAATCGTTAAAGTAAGTATTTCCGAAAATTCTTCACGCATATTATTGTTAGTTTGTGTACAGCACATAGAATGTAAAAAAAAACGATTTTTTGCAGAAATCGGCAAACATCAAAAACTAAAAAGAAAGGATGTTCTACACAATAGCACAAATGGTTCTAAGCTTTGGAGTGTACAAAAACAAGAAAATTTGCAGAGTAAACTTTCCTTTACTCGCTTTGACAAATACTCTATTTGGGCAACAAATATTTTACAATCTTTTCAAAAGTAGAAATATGCGTGACAGAAAATTAATTAATTTGAAAACTATCGTTTCTATTTCTCTCTATAATCTTATACGCACGGTGTTAAAGTCCGCTTTCATAATACTCTTTTCAGTGCAAGTAATTAACATGATTGTGAACTACCCAAAGTACCGAATACAATTCGACATTTAAATGTTAGTGAGAGTTAAGGAATGATTCTAAGTGATACGAATGTGACTGCATGGCACGTGTTTCTGTAAACGACATGACACGAGCGACTGTCGAGTCGCGAGGAGGAGAACCGGCAGAGCGCGTGATACCGCGTGATCGCTATTGCGTGGTAGCACACGTCAAAACGGGGAGATATTTACGCTAGAACGCGATAATTGCGAAATTGTAGCACGGCAAGACCGCTGGCGATAGTCGTGCGGCTCGTAACAACAGAATTAAACGTGTATACACGCCTGGTGTTGAAACAATTAAAACGAGAAAATCTGAAACGTGTTGGAAATGCACAAATCGAAATAGTTCTAAAAAGCTAAACTTACAATGGATCGAAGTCCTGAAATATGTTTTGTTTTACAAATATTCGCACCGACGTTAAAGTCTTAATGATCACATTAATCAAGACAGAACTTTTAATTATATACAACAATAGATAAGCAATTTTTATATTGTACGTATAATCGTAAAAAATATCAAAAGTACCGTGGATGACTTTGATCAACTGCTAAAAATTTCATGATAAGATACCAAATATTTAATTTAAATATCTTTTTAATTTGAATTTTATTAAACATACCGTTTTGGTTACATTTTAATATTCGATTAATTTCTAATTAAAATTTGATGATCACTGTAAAGTCCAATTCACCAATAGCATTGCAATAACATCGGATAACGGGAAACCGGTTCGAAAATATTATCTACCCACACTAGCGAGTTTTACATGGGTTTCGTTTACTTTTTTAGTTAATTGACCTCGAATCTTAAAATCGAAGTATATCTCGATAGCGTAGCATTTCTCGTAACGGCTTGTTAATTCTTTAGATCATATTATAGCGTATTATCAATGATTATCACATAAAGATTTCTCAATGTAAAAACAATTTAACGAATATAGTGTTTATATTTTTGTACATAAGGTCTTTGAATCATGGAACTGAACAGAAGGAAGTCAATAAATGTCACAGAAGAAAGAGAACCGACAGCTTTGAACAGAATGCATTCATCTAGTAATCATCATCAATGCAGGAATAGCATTTTATGAGGGTTTAATGTTACCAGAGATAGGTGCACCCTAATTATACCAATAAATCGTTACAGGATCTTTCTTCTTCGGTTCTTTCACTCACCTCTTTCTTTCTCTGTATTTGTGAGCACGACACGGAATCGAGATATCGTGATGAGTGCCCGCACGCCCACGTCTCCATATTCAGTACTTTGGCAGTTTCGACTCATTCAAAACACAATTATACAAAAGGAAGAATATCTCGCCCATGGTTAATAATAGCGACACATCATGCCTTAGCGATGCGCATATATAAATTATTAAAAATTGTCGGAAAAATATTATTTGGAATACCTATAAATAAATAGCTTTCTTAAGCTCGTACATATAATGCTTAACTGTCTCTCTTGTTCCTGTTAAATAATAAAAAAAATAATAGATTTATAACATGGTTAATCATAGATTTCCTTATGCAACAAAATTCTTTTAAAGTCAAGTCTTTATAAGTGGATAAGTATGGATCAAGGGCTTTTATTCATAGTCGAGCGAACATCGCGACGCTCATTTAACCGGCCAGATTCACGTAAAGGTCGGATGCACGGCCGTGAGGCGGCGAAGCGCAAGTAAATTTTTCGACGCGGTCGCCGGCGATGATCGCGAAAAAAAAAGAGGCGAGATGCCTCTTTTGACGGGTGAAAAAAAGGTGCAACAAAGGCACAGCGTAACGTAGCACAGCGGGGGTACACCCGATGGCACGTTGCAGCCAGGCAACGACGCCGAAGGTAACGAGTGCGAGAGCGAATCAAGATAGAGAAAGAGGACGCGAAAAGTCTATGGCGAGGGCAGGGAGCGGAGAGAGAGCGAATATAGAAGGGCAGAGAAGAGGGCACGGAAGACTGGAATATCGCGGCCCCATAGGGCACACGATGCATGGACCGCAGGGGGGGGGGGAGGAGGGGATAATAGTGGACCCATTGAATAGATCAATTTACAATGGCAGAAAATGAGCATTCCCCACTCCCATCTTGCATCGTATGCCCCTCTCGATGCCTCTCCGGCCCCCCTACTGCCATCGCCGCGTCGTGGTTCGACTCTCCACACTTCGGTGCTTCTCACGACTCCGACGACCGCCGTGGTCGGGCCCCAACTGAAGATCGCGCATGCGCCGTGCCCCACGGCAGCCATGGCGCATGCGTGCACGCACGCACGCACGCATAGTACGCACGCAACGAAACGCGAAATAATCTGCGCACAGCATGCGGCCCTTTTGTCGTACGGCCCTATCGCCGCGCCGCGGCGGTACTGATACACGGGGTGAGAAGGGGACACCGAGGGATACGAGGGCATGGCTCACACGGCGCGCCTCAGAAACCGCCGCAAGAGGATTGTCACCTGCTTATCTGCCGACGTGCATCGTCGCGTGTTGTGTGTGTGTGTGTGTGTGTGTGTGTGTGTGAGTAATGTGTAGTGTGCGTGTGCGTGTGCGTGAGATCTACGCGCCTAGTGACGGCCTTCAAAGGCAACGCTCGCTTGAATATCGATGCTTACGAAGTGTTGATTTGAGATGTATGATACATTGGAGATGCGTTCTCGCGTAAAAGAAAATAGGTATACAATACAGGTATTCCTAGAGACGATTGCATGGAACGCGCAAGAAAGAAAAATGGGATACGCTGATTTCAATTTAGTTAAATAGTTTCAAATTAATGCAAAGCGAATTTTAAGTTATTAAAATGATTATCGATTAAATATAGTAAACTAATGTTAAATGATAATATTAAATTAAAAATAGCCTTCGAATTTTTTCAAATCTTGATAAATGCTAAAAATTAATGTATTACTCGCATTGAAACAATTTAAGAATATCTGATTGAGATAATAAAAGTGTATCAGTTGACAATTAATATAAACTAATTATAAATCTCGCAAATAGATGTTTTATTTAGCGTGATACTGTATACACTCTAAATACTGTATAAGTGTATATAATTTTAATTATGATAAAATGTAACACAATTTTCTCTTTAATAGTTTCATCACTTTCATTTATCCAATTATATCCATTTCCTTTTCCGCGCGCGCGCGTTGACTGTATTATTATTAATTTATCGTTATTAAAAAATCAGGATACATATAGAAGAAAAGATTCTTACATGGGACTGTCAATTTCTGCTTTGATATTCTATAAGTTTAATCACGGAATTAACTTCGACGCCGAGGGGAAAAAAAGAAAAATATTCGAGTAAAAAACGGGATCATATTGAGATGATATACACGCACGGCATCGTCGCGGAATAAACGTTCCGTAGTCGTAAGCATTATTTTTCGCGCGTTTTGAAACGCACCTTATGGTGCGCCTTATTAAGATGCAAATATCATGTCAGTTTCGCAATGCCGCCGGGTATCTTCGACGGTATACACCAAGTGTAATAACGTCGACGCTCGTTCGTAGATAAATAATATAGAAACGCGAGATTCGCGATTTTTACGCGAGTTTCACCATGTTCCACTTCCTCTATCGAGGAAAAAGAGCTGAAGAAAAAGATACGCGTTCGATTATCTCGAAAATCTCGATACGCCGGAAATTTGGAACGTTCTTATCGTCTGGTGCTTTTCGGCATCAACAAGACAAAATAATGTATACATACGGGTCGCCACTTTATCCTACCTCGCGCCGAGGCTTAACTCTTATCGTTATCTCAGCATAGCGTTGCTCAAAGCCACTGCTACCGTATTACTGACACTCTATATTTAGGTGTAAAACTCGATGAATTTCTTTTCCTTCCAGCGATAATAATGCGTGAGCGAAATCGCGTGAACGTATTCGCGAAAATTCTTATGATCGTATATCTATCGTGCATACTGTTAAAACATATTATCTATTACCTTGGTTAAGAATTTGAATTAATGATGCATCGTGCATAATATAAAATCCTACGGTATCGGTTCAGTCGCATAATGCCACATGAAAATAACTGGAGGTTACAGCTATCTAACGGTGCAACGTAATGGGTCCGATACCCTTCAATCTAAATGTGCTGAATTCGTTTGCATCGCTTCACCATAAGCAAACGAACATGATAACATTTTTATTGCCCGTTCTGTCGCCTCAACTTAATATGTCGTCGTGAATGCTATATTTCTAAAAAAAATTACGTAAAAAAAAGCAGACAAAAGTGGATGAGCTTTCTTCATTACACTTCATTCAAAATATCATTTTCGATTTATTTCTAACTCTAATCACGTTTCTCGCAGCAAAAAAATTCATTATTCCCAGCGTAAACCGAGAGATTACATGTGTCCGTGCTACATATAGTTGAATATATCAACGCTTAGTTACATAAGTCATTAATTAGTTCAATATCTTTAAAGTAGAGCACTTTGAAGCATTCGAATAACAGGAAGAAAACGTGACACTTTCAAACATGAAATATTCATTCTTTTACTTTCCTACTATCGAATGACATTAGTCGTTCTAACCATGTATATCACGTTATCGATGCAAATGTCTGAGGCAAGGAAATTATCTATAGAAAACACGCGGAAACTCGCGTTGGACTGGTATACTTTCCAAGACCTTCGAATAGACCTACGTGCGCGATCTGGCACGCAGACGGCAAAATGGTATGTTTTAAAAGGTCCAAATCGTTTCACGGCATGCGGCCCCATGGGCTCTCGAGTTACCTACGCGTGTCCTTGGGGGGACCTGCCTCAGGTGAGTCGCTAGAGGGAAAGAAAAAATAGGAAGAGAAGAGAGCAAGAGAAGAGAAAAAACGCGGGCGAATCTTCTGCTTCGTAGCTAGAACGAGGCCCGTATACCCAGGCCCCAGGTCTTTCAACGGTAATCCTAAAAATAAGTCCCATGGATAGGCAGGGTTCTTCTTCTTCGAGGCTTAAGACACGCTAGCGAGTCTCGTGCGTGGATCTACTATGTTTCGGGACGGAGACGAAACGCGCGTCCTCGTGACTCATGCGAAGACCCGAAAATCCCTCCGGGACATTCTCTCACGGAAGAATCGTGCGACAGTTCGCCGAACAAAATTGTAAGATTTTCGCCAAGATTTCGTCCAAGGATCTTTTAAAACGTACCAAGGAATTTTTAAAGCGGCTCACAATTATAACTGTTATAACTATATTTAAAAAATCCTTTCATTTTTAAGTCAAGTAAGTCAGTCTGCAGGTAAAAAATACCATCCCAATCATATACGATCATTTATTAATTGTCCATGTAAATTTAATTCCCAAGAAAAGCTATATTTTTTCTACTACTTTATTCTATTAATAAATTCATAAATCTGATCATAATGTTACAACAGCGTAAATATACCTACGTCGAATAAGATTCGCCAATGCGATATGACATACATATATATCCATAGTCTACATATATAGTCTTTCTTTATACATTTAATATTCTGTACTTACTTGTTTTGAGAAAACGGCAATGTCCTCGTTGAAGCTTTCTGACGAACAAACGTCACCACCGGCTACACCGGGCTCGCGCGGTGTACACGTTGCCAACTCGCACTTTTCGAATATGAGTGCGAGAAGCGGGAACAGGGGGTGTCTGAAAGAAGAAGTGAGAGAATACGCTTAAAGATAACGGGAATAACGCAAGATGAGTGAGTGCGCGTACGGCAGATACGCGCGCATTATACTAACGGAGCGTACCGCATCGCCGTTTCGCAAAGCAGTGCCGATCTCGGTAAGCATGCTAATTAACACTGCAATCTTTCGAGCTTCTGGCCGACGGCTTCTGGCCCGATTTATTTCCGCGAAGAGACGATAAATTATTATCCGATGCTCGCGATGTTACATAACGAGCGTCGGCACTTGCGAAAGGAGGCGCGAAAATCTCGAACGAAACAAACTTGGCGTTCACGAATGTAATTAATTAAGATCGATATATAATTAGCAGATCTCGCGTGCGTGTATGTAGTAAAGAAATATACAGTAATAATGCTTCTTCGTCGACGACAAGAGTCTTAAAATATAGATAGACTAAGACACTCATACACTAGGCCTGATTCCCGCGCCGAAGAGGTCTCTTCGCGAGTGTTCTGGATGTCCGTGTGCCGGATGTCCGTAAATAGCGTTTCTCGAATCGTCGAGGCGTGGCCCGTGCGAAAAAGCGATCCGAATCGACACAAAGTCTCGTCCGCACGGCGGTAGACCGGCAGCACGTTTTTCTCTTATCCGCGTAGCGTTTTTCTCTTATCCGCGCGTGACCGACGGGGTGGGCCGCCTGTTAGCGCTACGAGGACGCAATTAACTCGGACAACCGTGGTGGCAGAAGAAGCAAAATCCGGCGTGAAGCGCTTAACCGAAAAGCAGGGGACTACTTTACTGCTATCCGCGTGGAAAAAATGATTCCGACGCCTTTATACAACCATTAGGTCGCTCCCTACATTTTGTTACGCGGAAGAAAACGACGTTGTACACGAAAATCCAAGATTGATTAGCTAATTACAAATTCTTATTACAAATTCATACATGTATTGTACATTCCTATATATTGCCCCGACATTTTTTCGCTCGAACCCGCGTTTTACGCAGAATAATTTTATATTATGTTTTCTGCAAGACGCTATCAGCAGTAATCAAAGAATACACACAACTTGTACTGTTTTTTCCTTAGCTCAATTTATAATTTATTCGTGATTCGTGAACGCGCCTCGTATATCCCGAAACAAATTGAATAATGATGAAAAATAATCGATGATAAAGGATGGTGCCTCTCTTGCCAATAACAACCAAAACAAAATAACACGTGTGTTCGTGGAAAACCGCGAATTTAATGGAAAGGACACGCTAAATAATGAAAACGGTCGCAAATCGTTCTTACTTTCCGTTAGGTTAATTTCGACTTGCGTCTTATCGACCACGATAAATCCAAACACGCATCTAAAGATACCACTCAAAATTTAATTACTGTAATACAAATCGATACAAGTCATTTAAATAAAATTCAATTAACTTATTTTTCAAATAAAAAAGGCTAAACATAAAATAACAATAAATAACTATGTATGATTAAAACCTAGTAAAAAATGCAAAGTGCTATCAAAAAAGCATTATTTATCGAGAATTCTTAAAACCATTCCAGAAATAAAAAGAGAGAGAGAGAGAGAGAGAGAAAAGGAAGAACAGAGGAGAAAAATGGAAGAGCTTGTCGTATTACTCGATACGACGTAATATTCCTTTGTGCGTATAAGCGCATGTTACATGTAAAGTACGGTTACCAATGCAGCATTAGGAGGATAAGATAAGATTAAGCTGGTGCCTGTGCAACATCGTTGCAACCAGGGCCTTAATATCGAGGTTTAAAGCTGACATAATTCTATGACGCTCTAGAATTATTTACTTATTGATATAATGTATAACCATTTTGCTATAACGTGCAACGGCTCACAGAGGAATTTTTCTGTTTAAAGTTTACATTACATTGAATCACTTATGTATATGAAATTTAACCTTAGTACAAAAGGCGGACGTATTTACGATTGCAGCTATGCAAATGCAATTGACGTCATTTTGAAGTTAAACGAAGCTTACATCAACTTCTAATTTGCGTTCGTATCATTAACATTTTACTTTAGAATTTGTCAAACGATCAGTTGTATGTAAATTAGAGACACAGGTGGACAAGAGATGATAAGAGTGTACATATAATCTAAATACACAACCCACAAAGTAAATTTCTACAAAACAACGCGTTTAATTTGTATGCACGTTTATTTCAGATGACTGTTACCGAATATAGTACTTGAAATTGACAGTGCTACCCAACAAATTACGCACAACTATCTAAAATATCACAGCAACTAGAAAATTCCTCAAACACGATCATTTTCTTTATCTCTTTTAAAGCACTCGACGATCTCAACAATAATTAATAAATGCAAAAATATATAAAATCTTTACTTAAAAAAAATTTTTACAAGTAAATAAATCATTAAACGTCTCTATATATAACTATATTCACTATATAAATAGGCTATACCCTTCTACTATATATGTATGTACGAGATGTATGACGACGTAGTCGGTTAAAAGTGACCATTGACACGGATTTTTAGCTCGCGGCTCGTCCCATGGGGTTATACAATTTCAAAGACGGCGATGAAACCCTAGAGGGGTCTCGGCCCCCGAGAGGTTCAAGGGAGAGAAAAAGAGAGAGAAGGAGCGGCGCGAACGTGGTAGCCGCCAAGGTGGAGGCGTTGTGTGCGCATGGTAGCGGGTCGCGTCTCGCGGCGTGGCGGACATAAAACGATTCGGAACGAATTTCGACAAATTGACGTGGCCGCCGCGAGCAACGTACTCTCCTGCGCGCCAACCTAACCGAACCGACCACCACACTGAACGAACCGACCAGGCGAAAAAAAGTCCCGTCGACTTTACCCCTTTCGCCCGCCATCACCGCGGTATAGTCTTACCTAGAAGTCTTTTTTTTTGCTTTCTCCTTGTCCATATCTCTATCGCCTCTACTTGCCGCGGTTCCTCCTCGGACTCTCTATCCCCAGCACTACGGACCGTCCACCATCGGATAATCGATTTAACGCAACGTCGCGCGGTAATTGTTAATTTAGATTTTTCGCTCGCTCCCAGCCGTATTGAAAGCTCTTCTGTCTCCTTCTTATACTTCTAATGAGATCCAAAGATAGCTAACGCGATTCATGAGATCGTTTTCGAGTAGATTAGGAAACGCACTAAAAAATCGCACGGAATAAAGTGATGGTAATTTTTTTGATAGTGTAGAATCAAATTCCACACGAATAAGATTTGTAATTCTCAACGCGTGCGATCTCGCCAATCTCGCTTAGTATTTTCCCAAGCTTCGCGAGGCCAATCGGAGTTTCCCCTTTTATACGCGGTCAGGAAAACCATTGAGTGCGTTACGAGCCGCGATTGAACGTGGCGGTACTTTAAGTGCATGTTTCTTGAAAACGCGGTCGCGCGCGGCGCAACAACAAAGTGCAACGTCGATGACAAACGACGGGCAGAAACGAGGTGTCAGAATGACGGAACCGCAAAAGGTAATGATATGATTGGGCCGTTGTACGCCGTACGGGGGGGGGGATGTTTGCGGTTTTGCGGTTTCCGCCCCTCAAATCGACGCCTCTTCCCTCTTTTTTCTCCCCCCTCTCTGTCTCTTTCTCTATGCCTCCCTCGCTCTCTCTTTCTATGTCTCTTATTGTTGTGCACAAATATCGTCAATTTCACGCTGTGCCGCGGTTTACGATTTGCTAAACGACACCGACGCGTTTTGATGCGCATGGCTTAATTTTGTTAGCGGCGTTGTAATTTTGAGAATGTCTTTCCATTTTGTCACAAATGCGAGAAGACGATACTAGTGCATGTAATAATCGCATACATAACCTGAGTCATCTCGAAATAACAAATCGGAAGAAAAAAAAGATAAAGATCAAAAGAAAGCCAAAGATTATAAAATGATACATAATTATTCTAATTTGCTGTCACTTATAAATCGCTTTTAAAGTATTCCGACTACCTAATAATTTCTACAAGACTCGTTGCTTGTAATAGGATGCATTACGTAAATAAATTCGCAATGTTTATTGATCAAGTCAGATAATGTTCTTATGCAAGCAAAAATTTTCAATAAAATCGTATTAATTTTCAGTTAAAAATCAAATATTTTATGATATAAGAAACAAAATAAACATTTCGAAAAAAATTTTATTTTTTCAATTTATAATATATTACTATTGATCCTAAAACCATATGTATTATCGATTACCATATAGGTAATTTTTATATAACAATTACTTTTTCCTTTTTTACAGATTGAAAAATCCTTTTCCAAAATTAAAGTATACGCATTAATACGTGTCTGTGAGGTAGAGTTTATGCCAAAAACGACAAAAAATTTTAAAATTAAGATCTTTACTATTTCTTAGTCCAATATACATATATATAGCGCTCTAGAGCTGTCGCATCGTGATAACATTTGCTTCGTATAAAAGTTGTACGATCTGTACTCATGAAATAGTAGTCCACAGACTAGTAGTTTACACGAAGAAACAACGTGGGAAGAATTCTTAGAATTGGACTTAGACTTAGATTTTAATTAAAATGTTATTGTTATACGACAATTTATGTGTATATATGCGTGAGATACCTATTGATGTAGTAGTATGTAGTGATATGTCAATGACATGTAAATCGTCTGTATTAAGTCCTCTCTCTCTCTCTCTCTCTCTCTCTCTCTCTCTCTCTCTCTCTCTCTCTCACTATGCTTAATCGTCTTTAAAATCCCCTTGAGTAAAAAATGATAAATAATAGTTAATATAAGATATCTGCAGCTTCTAAAATCTTTACATTTTGTAAACCATTGAGGTTTTAAGAAAATTACAAAAAAATTTGTCTGTAGGTTTCTTTTACGAATTATTCGTTGTATAAAAATGACGACTATTCACATTCTTTCGTATAGGAAGCCAAAGTTATATCAATTAAATCGCCAATTGTGAAAATAATATATCTATAGTTTTTATTATTTCACCAAGCAATCGATAATTGAACGATAATGCTTCTCCATCTGTCGAACGATATAAATTGTCGCTCGGATTTGCGTAAGACTCGCAAGACGTCTAATCCGTAAACGACCCCTTGCATAAGCCGCCAAGATTCCAGTGATTGGTTAGATTCATCTTCACATCTTACATCCGGTTCTTACATAAAACTTCACTAGGATAATTTCGACGTCATGATAAAAAAACCTATTAGATATACAACATTCTTTCTCCATATTATTTTAAACATTTATGAGACAAAGCCATATTAAAAATATATTACTGTACAATACTTCTTAATTACCGAATTAAGAAAATATTGAAAAATATATATGTTATTATTTAAATATTATTATTGAAAATTTAGCAAAACGCATAATAGTATAAAAAAATCGTATGTTATATTATTAAAAGTTTTATTTGTACATATGTAAAAAAATTTGTAAAATATATACCTCTATATTCTTATTTTATTGCAAACGTTAGTAAGATCCATCTTTATACATTTATGCAACTTGTTTTAAAAATCATCATGTGCGATGAAAAAAAATACATTAAGATGTCCATGACTTTTTTCTTTTTACCGCGCCTCATTACATTCGAGCATGAGCAGCATCAATCTCCTCGCACGTGGAAAGCCCCGCGCGCTTTAATAGACGAATTAATCGACTTGGATGAAACATGGGACAAAAATGGCTACGGACTCTGCAATTGAATGACTCAATCCGATCTTGCCAAAAGCGTATTCTAAATCGGAATACATTGTACCTATAGACGTGAATATTTTTAACATACAATTTTTTTCCATGCAACAGAAAAAACATACATGGTATAGTGTGAGGTCATAAGTATTTCCAAAAATAACCCAAATGAAAAAGAAAAATGTACATTTTAAAAGATTCAAATTTTGTATCGAAAACTATTTAAAATACTCTTTGTTTCTATTTTTTGTCAATTTTTCAAATAAAGAAAATTAATTCAAAATTGATTCCAAATTTATCTTCAACGCCTTTCAATTAATCTTCCAAATAACCGAGACATAAGATATCGTTATATGATAGGAGTAGGGTCTTCTCAACGACGGGAGGGCGTGCGTATACGCACCAAAAGCGCTTGTTCTAGCGCGGCGGCGCTGTTCCGAGAAAGTTGTGGAATCTCCTGCTCTCGGGTCGGACCGGGGCACACGACGAATGGACAAATTACAGGGTGCACGGAATAATGAGGCTCCCGTTCTAGGACGTACATCAGAAATCGGGGCATCTCGCGGCTATAAATCACGCGGAACACGGCCGCCGAGCCGCTCCGTAAAACGGCCAATTGACGTGTTTCAGCTTGTACGAACGATGCGTCGCGCGTGGCACGAGCTGCTATACGACTATAATGATGTAGAGGAAAACAAATACAGGTATCTTAAACAAAATATAAAAATAAGAAATAAGAATAAAGAGAAATACTACGTATCGCAATCTGATAATAGGTTTTTTTTTTGCGTATATTCTCTATACTTTCATGTATGGTATACTTTATACGTGTAATTTTGCGATAATTTCTTATTAAATTTACATATATATTGCCACCCAGCTCAGGCGAGAAATTTGCGTATAAAAACAATATAACGTATTGTCACCACAGAGAAACGGAAAGTATCGTTAAGCCGGGGAGAACTCGTTGAAACATGGTTATCTCTCGAGTTAACCATATGGTAATGATATTCTGTCCGACTTTGCGATGTATCACAAAAACGATATCGCGCGTGATACGGAAAATTGAATACGCTACTTCGAAATGTAACGTCAATATTATGCGTGATTGAGAATCCTAATGACAGTCCTAAACTATCGATGCATTGTCTTTTGATATTTCGGTAATTTAACAACCAGACTTTCTGCTTGATACAGAGATATTTTCTTATTCACAATATGACTTCAGTATAGACTATACATGTACAGTATCACATGAAATATTCAATAGCATTCTTGTATTTTTCTTAGTAACACATAAATTATTGATGTCATTAATTCTCGAAAATGATAAACATTTTAAATTGCTTTTCAACCTATATTTTCCGTTATAATACAATATTTAATTCAACGCAAACATCTACTGTTTTTCTTAAATATATTAAATATTAATTATATTATTATATGATTTCTATGTTTAAAATAATAAAATACTTAATAATCTAAACGTAAAAATATTTCTTTCTAAAATAACAACTACAATATTGAAACATTCTATACTAACTTTGTAGTACCGATACGCTTATTCTCGATATAGGAACTCTATCATCAACCGGAAAGAGAAAGAAGAAGGCCACCTTCCTTTCGAAAGCGCGGGAAGAAATCATGGCGATCTAGCAACGACTTGTCCGTTACGGGCAGTTGTTGAGGCAAGCCGAGTAGACCGATTCAGAAAATCAAATGGCCACGACGAATTTATGTGCATTTCAAGTTTATCCGGCGATTGCTCTCGCACCTGTTTCTCGCCGAAACATCCCGCTTTGGAAAATGGAACGTTTATCGATACATACGTACTTTTATGCAAATTTGACAAGTAACGAGATAGAGACAGATTATAACATAACACATAATCATCAGCGATTACCACAATTATTAGGTGTTGTCATGCGCTTGTATTCAAACCTATATAAAGTTATACCGTAATTAAAAGATCGTCGTAATGGCAGCTAAAGTGTGCATAATATCGCGATAGGTAGCTGTATTTAGAAGTCTAACACGACTGTGTTCGTTATCACCACGCAATAATACTCGTTTTACTGATCGGCACTGCATTGCGCGACACTTTCGACGCGTATCCGATAATAAAAAATACATATGACGAAAATACAGAGAAAATCTCACTCACCCGTATATGGCGTCCTTATCACGTTTGTGAACATCGGGCACCGCGGAGGCTGCGGCCGCAGCTGCCGCCGCGAGAACGTGTTGTGGAGGCTGAGGAGGAGGCGGTGGATATTGGGGGTGGGCTGGACCCATACCTCCCAAGTGTGGGCTATGATGGAGACCGGGAACACCGCGGGCACTACCGTGTGGATCGTATAGCCCTGCGCCTCCACCGCCGCCACCGCCCTCGAGGTAACCCCCGTGCAGCCCGCCATCATCGTACTGCAACCACAAAATTATAAAAATTACAAACTTGAAACAAGTATAAAATATTTATATTCGTATATTTACTTATAATGCTTCTTTTTATTCAAAGATATTATCTATCAATAATCGTACATATACGTTCTCGATTTAGATATCAAATACTTGAAATGAGATCGTTACAGCTTCATCTACAAATTTAAAAATGTTATTTGCAATTATCTGTTAATGCTTCTGAATATCGTAATCTTCGGGTTTCTTTCCTATTTAAATATAGGCACTGTCTATTCTGTCGTTGGCTCGTAAATTTAGAATCGCGCGTTTATAACGATTGACGCAAGGACTCGGAGTGCACACGTGGATAGAGAACGTTCAAAAGGTGACACGGGAAACTACTACTAGAATGTCACGTTTTTTTTTAAGCTTTTTTTAATCTTGTAACAATCGTAACTTCACGACTTCAAGTTCGTAAAACAAGCATCAACCGGTGCTTCTAAGAACAGTAAACTACCATGCATTCTACAATTATAGTATTTAAGCAATTGCAATGCAATTAAATTTAGGAAATGAAAAGTTTTATGTACACATCATCGATGCACTGAGCAATTAAAATTCAACTTATCGTTAGTTAAAAATGATTAAATATATAATATGAAACAATAATTCGATTAAACCTATTTAAAAATTTTAAATTTCAATAATTCTTAGAAAGCGAGTAATTAATTTTAATTCTAGCTTTTAACTAAAAGCTCTTTTAATTTACCAGATATTTCAAAATGTAATCTATCCTACTCATGAGATATACAATATAATGGAAGGTTACCTTATTGTATAACGAGGAAAGAGAAAAATGCTTTTAACTTTATATTTTATTTTCAAAAGACACAAACACTTATTGGAATTTTTTCGTGGAATCACGATTGTCAACTTTTTCTTCGTTACATTATCACTGTGAAGGAAAAAGATAAGATTTAATCGTCGTTGAAGAAACAATTAATTACGTACCACCGTACGACCGGTAATAAATAACCGCGTATTTCAATTACGCTTAGCCGCAACGACCTTCTAGAATACCGCAAAAAAAGGGCAAGGCCTGGTGATTTCTAGCAATAAAGTTTTCGCGCAAAGCTGATGGATGTCAAACAAAAGTGCACTAATTGTCAGACAAATTCGAACGTGTGGCATATCGATAGAACAGAGAGAGAGAGAGAGAGAGAGAGAGAGAGAGAGAGAGAGAGAGAGGGGGGGGGAGAGAACTTGATAGATGGAAACCTGGAGACTCGCTTCAATTGATCGCGATCGCGATCGGTTGGTTGGCCGATCGAGAACGGAAGCAATGATTTTCCCGGCGTCCTCCAAGCCCGCGGCTTGTCACGTCATTCTGTACGGGAACGAAAGCAAGCCGATTATTATCGCTAATTGCTTAATTCTAGCGTTGGGCTCGGAATGCCGCGTAATTTCGTCGCGAAAACAAGAACCGGCGGGAATTTGCGATTATCAATCGCAGCAAGTGGGAATATGTGTTCGATGCAATCCGGAAGAATGCAATTGCGTCCGTTACTGAGAAGCAATACTGTAAAAAATCAGAAACGATCTGCAATCCGCAGATTTCTGCTTAATTTAATTCACCTTTGGCGCAATTCACTCCTGAGAACGACGAGAAAGGTACTATTAACATTTATTTGAATAGAAGAAAAAATATACCGACGTAATCTGAAAAAAGCGATTGTAATTGTTACCAATTTCTCTCCGCCTTTCATCTAATTTGATTTATCTCGCGCTGAATACTGAATTCAAGATTGCGATGGAATTGCGAAAATTACGCGGTGCGAATCGAATCGCTTGCTATTACACTTGAATTAATCCGATACGCACGTTAAAGTTGCTCGAACGATCCATTTCGGAGCAGAATGCGAGTATGGCGCGTTGGTTAAAATTCGTCCTTTCCAGCTGCGCACAACTCGTCCTCGTTTTCGTATCGCAAAAGCGCGGTGATAAGGCGTCGCAAAGAACCGAACAAAGTACTGAATTAATATAGCCGATATCTCATTGGCGTTTCTCACATTTACTAGACAACTTTCTGCGGACGGCTTTTCAACTTAATAAAGCTGAAACCTTGATTTACAATATATATTAAATTAAAGTCATTTCAGCGTATTGCAAATATTTTAACAAAAAAAAATATTAAATACATTTGCCTTTTCCAACTAAGATGTAATGGTAAACTATAATAAATGTTATTCGGGACAGTTATATTTTGTAGAAATAATTTTTTGCAATATTAACACATAACTTATTTTTTAGCTATCACGAATATTTCCACTTTACGGCCTCTCTCTATTCATACAGATAAAATTGCACTTATCCGAGAAAAACGACATAAAAGTGATTCTTGTCTGGTAGCGCGCGAACATGTCGCGTCTAGAATGCGAAATTCTCTGAACTGGAGGACTGAAAAAGGCTGTGGACAATAATTCACCGTCATGGCAGTATGAAGATATCACTCGACGGGCGAGCGGAATATCTTAAAGTCTTAAAGGGTAGCAGGAAGCGAGGTAAGGTTGGTTGTGTCTCAAGACGCGATCATGGACGACTTGCGACGAACGTCTACCGACGACGAAGCTCGTCGTCATGCTCGTCGTCGTCGTTGTCGTCATCCTCGTCAACGTCGTCGAGAAGATTCGCGACAAAGCCGGTTCAAGAGAACGAGCTCGTGCGCGTCGTATACAATACAATCACTATTTGCAGACGGCGTTAATTTGTGACCGAAACGAAGAAGTTACAGTGCGACGTCGCGACGATGTCGAGCTGTCACCTAGCTAGACGTACGAGCAATGGACCGCCTTGACATGGAAGATATTTCCGGAAATGGTGTGAGAAAGGGACAAGCGGATTTTTACTTTTTAAGTGAACTCGCCGTTAGTCTCTTTCTCTTTCTGAAATAATTTATTTCGCTCTTCTCTTATTAAGCAAATTTAGTTCGTAGTAGTAAGTTAATTCCTTCGAGCATCAATATTATTAATATTATATACTGCTGTGAAATAAAGTACCCAACAAATATCGCACGTATAAAAATTCATACGACTGCTTAAGTGCTGAATTATGTTGCGCATAACGTTGGTCTCGAGCAAAAATTGAATAATGCATCCTAGGGTTAATATACGAATTTGTCCTGTCATGGGGATTAATGCAGGATGCGAGAATTCCGACGTACGTATGGAAATGACGTTTTTGCGTAAACAGCGCGGAGCCGCTTCGGTTTCGCGCAGCTGTAACCGGCTCGGCAGGCCGAAGAACCGAGGGAAATTTAGCAAAGCCTGACAAACGACCGCCATTTATAAGTAGATAGGTCAAGGCGAGCGCTTAAGCATCTCAGTATAAATTGCGAAAAAAAACGCAGAGGGAGGAGGCGGAGGCGGGGGAGGTAAGAGAGACAAGACGTGGCGTATTCGCCTGCTCCGCAATACTCGTGTGTGTTGTGCGCGATTATTTCTGGGTGAAAATATAAATTGGCAGAATACATCGCGAGCCGGCGGATCACTGAGAGAATTCAGAAAATTGCCGAGTGATGAAGATGCCGCCGTCGGCGAATTTTGCGAGCCGACGAAATAAACACCAATAACCCGACAGCATTGGTCCTTTGTTTCTCTCTTTCTCTTTTCCACTTCTCTTGTGATCCTCCCTTGTAACATTTCGCTTCGATCTTCGTTGTACTACACAGCCGGAGTCGACATCAATTCACAAAATCAATAATGTACCGTACGAAAAAAATATCAGAGACGTAAAAAAATATCCCACTCGGCTATTAATTTCTCGTGAGACCAATGCAATGCGAAAAATTTTACTACGTGAAAGATTTTCGAGAGAAAATAAAATTCGCCTTTGGTATCTCCAGGGTTATCACTTTCGACGTGTAACTTTACCAAATAAATTTTCACGTAATGCTATTTTTATTGAGAGAGTGTTATTTTCACATTTAATTTATATACTCTTTTAATCCATCGACAGAAAATAGAGTCGTTGGTATCATCAAGATTTCACACAGAAAAAGGCGAGACTCTCAATGCCGTTTGACGGCGCGGCGGAGCAAACTCACTTCGAAATCGGCAAGTATGTTCGCGAGCTCTTCACGTCAGCCATAATGTTTTATTTCGAAACAAACTTTTGCGTCGAAATTTTCATTTGACATTTAGTGTCGGCATAAAAATAAAACTCGTTCACCAAGGGGGAGGACCGCCTGGCGTCAAATATAATCGAGATAGATTGATTATTATTTAACGCGCCAAATGACAATTTACAATTTATAATAAAAAATTTGGCCGATAAGGATCGATTGTCAATACTAAACTATTTAAGAATTTAATGCTTTTGCTGTTAATATCGCAGAGAAAGAGAAAGGGAAAAATGTCGCCAGCATTTTAAATGGAAATAAGAAAAAATAAAGAATTGTCGTTGTTGTTGTTGTTGTTGTTGTAAAGAACGCTCTTGTACATCTACTTTTTTGTAATCAATATTAATGTTTAAAAAAATATTGTAATATCATACTATTATTTAGAAAAGACGTTTTTCCCCATTTCAGTCAAGTTCTTTCTATTCCGAATTTGATTTCGTTTAGCATTTAACGTCCATTTCACATTTAAAATTTTCTTTTCTCTACTGCATACGATTACGCGATACATGAAGTATAATTATTACACATGACGGTAATTAGTTTCCTTAGAAATTCAATTATCTCAAGCACATGGTATAAAATCAGATAGAATTCTCGTAAGCTCGCGCCTTGCTATCTTTCGTATCGCTTCTTTCTTCCTTCTCTCTTTTCTCATTATGTTAGAATAGAAAATTCAACGATATAAATCGTGGTAGTGCAAAACTTGCAGTTAATTCTTACATGGTCACGCTATTAGTGTAATTCTAGTAAGACAAAACGTTTTCTTCATAATGACAATTATATTGTAGACATTATATTGTCTACTTTGTAATATAGAGTTCTCCTTTTTCAGTTTTTAAAAATATATTGGCGCTTTAACAAACAAACTTTATTCTATAATATTCTACACTTTTTCCTATTGCAAGTCTGCATCTTCTAATCTTTGTGAGAATATTATATTTCGAAAGTATCAGGCATGCCACAACGCGAGAGACATAATTTCTGAGACACTGGTAAAACTACTTGAGAGTAGTTGAGAAACGTTTGACAGGTTTATGGTTGCGTTTGAATGGTCGCACCGACTATACGGACATATTTTTGGAAAAACAGAATTAGGCTCGTGTGTATCGAGCGGCGTTAGGCGCCCCACCATATAGCTCTAAATCGCGGGAATCGAGCCGAGTTAGGCCCATTTATCTCGCACATGAATATGCCTAACGACTGTCCAGACGAAAAAAGGAAAAAACGGTAGCGACGCAGCGCGCACGGCCAATAGGGAACGGCGAGAAATCGATACGACTTTAATCCGTAGGCTAAAGGCCGATATCCGCAATCGGGAGAGCGAAAGTGATTGATGGATGCCCATAAATACATAATCACGGCTCATTCGGCGGCGGTACAGCGCCGACGGACGACGAAAAATCGGATCCTCGTCGTCGAAGAGCCGTCCGCCATTTTCGTGGTTGGAATTTTTAATCCTAAACGCGCTATCGCGGCGTTATACAGATTTCCTCACCGAAACGTACGCGCCACTCATGCGAAACGATTGCACCTTTCATTCAGCTCCTAGATGCTGCATACTTTTCATTGCTCACTGAGTGTAACGAGAACGAGGTTTGGAAGGAACAGAAAAATAAATGCGAAACAATACAGAGACACGTAAAAATAAATGGCAGATTAAAAAAAATAAGTAGAAATGAAGACAGACTGTACGATATTGAGGTTTATTCGGCTAACGACAGAAATTTAGCGTTTGCAAATGATCACATTTCTCATTAAAATGGATATCGATAGACCTTTAAAACATATACAAAAATAAATGAAATTAAAAGTTGATAAAAATTACTGCCAGTAATACGAAATAAATTTAATATTTGTACGGATCTGTGGCCATTTGAATTTACGATACCTGTCATCGTAGTAAACAGATAAAAATTTGCAGATATATATACTCCGCTGTTGTTTCTTCGGCAGTCGCGCGCATTTAGCAAAATACTTATCGTATTTCGTAAATGTTTTGCAATCTGCGACGGAGCGTTAAGTCATTGCAAAAATTCATCTTTCAAGGACCGAGCTTTGCTGTAGACGTCGGTTTCTCCGATCTAAAGAATTCTCCGTGTTACACGCAAAAGAGTTGTGCGATCCATCGAAACAGACACGCACGCACGTTTCGGCAATTTTGCAAGCGCAACCAGGACTGAACGACGGGACGAAGCGGAATTGAGCGGTAAAAAGCGCGCGTTGAATCGTTCTGCACGATCCGACTGCGATTAAGACACCGACGGTACCATACGCAAACATATTATTTGCCTGAAATTGTCAATATTCATTATATCCGGTTTACTGAGAACTATTTTTGCAGCGAAATACAATTAACACCTTGAGGAGTATGTATCACCAATATTTATTCTTGGCAAAGAAGACATGAAAATTGTCGTTAGAAATGTTTCTTTCGCGTGTTGTTTATTAGCGAAAAATATATCTAACGTTAAAAATTGAGAAAACTAAAATTATACGATTTTAATTCGTGTTTACGTATTAGCAAGAATGAATCAGCCGTATGGGAGCAAAAGTATACGAAAAGAATTCGTCGTTATCTCATTAAAAGTTGGGCAACAAAAGAGACTGGAGTCGAAAAAAGTTGCATACGAATCACATCACAATACCGCACGCGTAAAGCATGTAAACATGCGAGTTATCGGCGTGCGAGAAGCACTGCTTTTGCATGGATTCAGTTATCGGAATCAACACGGCCTGTTTAGCACTACACACTGAATGATCGAAAAGTGTCAATGCGATCGAATTTCATCCGCAATTCCTTCACTTCGAATCTCGAAACGAGTTTACATTAAGTATTCGGAATTTACATAAAACGAGAAAAATGTTTGAATATGCTGAGTATCTGGCATCGGCAAAACAACTCAGACACAAAACTCAAAAAGTAGATACCACATACTTTTTTAAAATAAATCGTATATTTCAAACATTTATCCACAATGTGTCAATTCGTAAAAAAATTTTTTAAAAGAGACACGAATATTAACATTCCGTTTAATGGAAACTACACCGATATATCTTAATCTGCAGTCTACTTTGGAAATATGATTTGCTACCTGCTCGGAAAGATAAAAAATTCTTCGAATATGTCACGATATATCTATAAATATATCAAAAGCAAAAAAATAAAATTTTCTTCGCGTGTTATTATTTTAGTATTACAATAATCGGATTTACGTAATTATTTAAGATATTTATTAAGCCAAAATATTTATTAATACCAAACTGAAAAACACACTGAGAAAGAAACTTGTTACATCCGACGGCCAGAAACATATTTTGTAACCATGAAGAGTATAGCAATCAACACGAAAATCGTACGTAAATAAAATATTTACATTAACAAATCTTAAAAAGTTACTTATAATGGTTCAAGTATCCAGAGAGTACGAAGAATAGGCATTCATATTTCTTTTACATTAGACATACATTAAATGCTATGTTAAGTCACGCATTAGACTTGAACGCGTACGTATAAATTTTTGACAGATTTATTGTAAGCGAATGTAAAAGGCTATAACAAGGCTATTGTCCCGCAATTCGTCACATTTGACCGCTGGATTGAACAAGAAACCGCCAGTGACGCGAAAGCTGATTAATTCTTCGAAAAGGGATCTAAATTTTATGGTCTCTGTGAGACCGTACGCGGTAAACTTTAATTCAAAATTTAGATAAATGTGACATTATCGATGTTAGATATAAAAATATTAGATATAATCATATAAAACTGAAAGTAATATAGAGCTTTGAGATAAAACTAAAATAAATTTTAATAAGTGGAAAGAAGAATATTTGGAAAATTTCATAGAACGAAAATGAATAATTTGCATTATCATTATTATACTATATCATACGAACGATACTATATATACTAAAAAGTTACTACAGATTTATTGAAACATGATTCATTAAGTTCGTGTCACTCCGGGCGCTTAAATTATAAAAAGAAGATTTCAATGATACTTAATTGAATTATCATAGACAATAATCTATTACCGGAATAATGTTGCAATTATTTATCACGTTAGTAGAGAATAATGAAGAAATAATGCGCCTAACTTTTGACACGTTAGAAATGTTTACGAGGCACAGTGAATGGAAATGCGTTTCGGAGCGTAGCGATGCCTTTCATCATTGAAAACAACAACGGAATGTCAACTTGCCGCTTGTTTTAATTAAGCGTTCGTAACGTCATATGCATTTGTCATCGCGCAATCTGTGAGTGAATGAAAATTATGAAGCTCTCGCCTATCTTCTGAAATCTAACGGAACGCTTTCCGTTCGAAACACGTGTACTTAAAGATTTGTGTGTGAAACACGATTAAAGACTATTCGGATAAGGATATTCGGAAACAATATGCGATCTCCAAGTGAATACTCAGCCTGCGATAGCGTGAGCGTGCCTGAAATCAGTGAAGATTCTTCGCGGCGGAGTTCCGAAACGGTCTTGGCGTAAATATTCAACAGACGATCCCTATTCGGATCCTCTTGGATGCCACACAACTGTTCGGTGGAAGTCGATGGTGAACCGACGAGCGTGAGGCGTCGTCGTCGCGACTCACAATCGAGGCCAGAGGAAATTTACTCCCCGATATTGTGTTATGATTATCGGACGTAATTACGCCGCGGTCAAAGTCGTTCGCGATTACGATGTGTGTAAACACGAAACAAGCCTGCAAGACTCGCGGCAAATTCATCGGACCTCTCATCCTCCTCCCCCCCCCTCTCTCTCTCTCTCTCTCGTTCTCTCGCATCCTTCGCGAATCGGCGATACTGATGACACGAGTGCGCGCGAATCGCTCGAATTTCGCACGTGAGTAAGAAGCTAGCTCTCGGCAAGCCCGAAAGCAGCCCCTTTGTGCGACTGTCGTTTCTCTTTCTTCGGCCGCGCCGCAACGCGTTGTAAGCGACGTTACAAAGCGCAACGAGGCGGCCAACATGTAAATTCCCTTTCGACACGGCGACGATACTCAATTCAAATTCATCAGCCGCGGGACTCGCGTGCGTCCAAGACGGAACCTGCCGACTCTCTTTCGAGACGCGATACAGCGAAAGAAAAAGAGGAACACTGTTTTACAAACTCACGCGCCGCGATGGATTCCTAGAAACCGTCTCGGAAATGAAATCGTGGACAAAAACGTGGCAGCGAGAGCTCCACGAAAATTACATCTTGTTCGCGAATGGCGCGATCGCGTTCAGAAATAATGGACAATCAATCACTTTCGCGTAATGAGAACCTCTTTCCTCGTTATCACCCTCATTTTTAAACATGAGATTTAAAAAAGATGTAACTTTTCCTCAACGGCATTTCGATTCTCGTGAAATTTTCATGTAGACATTTTTGGAGCACTCGGCAGAAATACTCGCGAAGAACGCGCGAAAGAACGAGGGATTTTCGTTAATAACGATGTTACATCGTTCTAAGAAAGATGACGTATCGGCTTTTTTGAAAGCCGATTCGAAGCTGGATCATCCTCGGCTCCGATTTCACGCGATCTATCGTTCATTCTCCATTTCTCTAGAGTATCGCGAGACGCGATAAAGAAGAGACGCATGCGAGTGCAAATGCGAAACATACCCTTGGCTGCGCCATGAACGCCCTGGCCGCGCCGGGGAACTCTGCGTGCTGAGCCACCGTAGCGGCTGTATTTTCCCACAATGTAAGCAAGCGAGCCTCGACACTTCACTACACTTTCTCGGCACTGTTATAGCGCGCTAAGCTTAAACGCTCGGACGCGCTGCGTGACGCTGGGCTTTCACGTTAACGATAAGGTCGTCCGACGGAAAGGACAAGGGATCGCGGCTCCAAATTCCGGACTCCGCCGGCGCGGCGACCGACGGCGGCACTTCTTCTTTTTCCGAATCGGCCGTCGGGCTGCGTCGCCACTCGGTTTGCTCCGGTTCCGCTCTGTTGAAATCCTTCGTTCTCTCTCTTTCTCTCTCTATCTCTCCGTGTCTCTCTGCAGATTCCTTCTCGCTGACTGCTTGCTTGCTTTTCCTTTTGTGTCGTCTCGTCCTCTGTATTTTGAAAGACTCACACATACACGCGCAAGGACGGCGTCGGTCGGAACGAAACGGCAGCCGACGCTGAATTCAAACTGTCGCGGACGAGCGTCAGCAGAGTTCGGCGGTGAGTACCGTTTGCGGTAGGACTTTTCCGACGGCTGCGACAACGGCTCGGGCCGGGTACACGTGCTTCCTCATCATCGTTGCGGTTGTTACACCACCTCGGATGTCCACACACACGCACAAACACACACACGGGTGTCGGAGCTCCTCTCGTCAATCCCGCATGTTACGAGCGTTCGCTTGCTTGCGCGGACACGTGGCTTGACCTTGGCGCGATATCAACAAGAGCGAATAACGTTGGAGAGAAATAAGTCGCGCGCGCGGACACAAGACGCACCTAGAGCGCGTTCGCGCGCGAGGTGATCGCGAGGCGAACGTGCCGCATCGAGATGATATCCGCGCTGCAAAGTTGTGCGAAGTCGAGGCAAAGCTTCTGTCCACTTTCCTGCTCCCTTCCCGCTTCACATCCGCGACACACGACACGACGTCCCGCTTCTATTCACTGTTTCCCACACAATCGATCATCACCGATGATGTCACTGACAGAACACGTTACATTCTCCAGTTCACGACACCAAGTGAGAACCACAATGACGCCCGACGACGAAGATGAGGACGACGACGACGGGCGCCACGACGCGAGCACTATGCACCGACGTGTATGCTCGCACCTCGAGCGAGTCGCGGCCGTCGCGGGTGTTTCGTCGCGCGGGAGCGTTTACGGGAGCGAGCGAAGACGCGACGCGCGTGACGCACACGGTGTGACGGCGGCGTTGCCACGACACGGCGCGTTGTCTCGTGCTCCGGCGACTCGTTACTCCGAGGTTGCCGCCTTTACGCGTTGCGCACGGATTCTAACAGCGCGCACCGGGTCGCGCTCGGCGCTTCTTTCGGAATAATCGCGCACGCACGACGTTACAGGTCTCGCGAGTGCGAAACGAAGGCGAGATGGACGCGACGCGACGCGACGCGACGCGACGCAACGCAACGCGACGCAACGCAACGCGACGCAACGCAACGCAACGCAACGCGACGCGACGTGACGCGACGTGACGCGTGGCGAGTGGCAAGACGAGGCGAGGCGAGGCGAGGCGCGGCGAGGCGAGGCGCGGCGACGCGAGGCGACGGGCGGTACGCGATATAACCGCAGGATCGCGACGACGCGAGTCGAGAGAGGAGACCGCGCGAGCAAGAGCTGTCCGCGAGACGACGGGCGACCGGCGCGACGAGTCGGCGACCCTCCTCCCTGACCGTGACTACTACTGCGTGTGGCACACTCGTAACTCCGGCGGACAGAAGGTGGTAGGTTCGTAGGGTGTTACACGTAGCGGCGGGCGCGCGGTCGAAGCCAGCCACGGGGATATGCGTGTTTCAGGTTTCCCCCACGAAAAAGCAACCGGGTGTAGATCGCACGGGTAGAGAAGAGCGGAGCGACCGAGCGTGGAGAGCAGCGCCTAGCGCGGTTTTAGATCCTGCGCCGTCCGCAGTCGTTCGCCAACTGTCAATCAGCGCCGTGCTACGCGACGGAGTGGGAGACGCGGAGACACGCCCACCGAGACCGGCCAATGCGTCCACTGTACCCGCCTATCGGGAATCGGGACCCGGCCGAGAGCAAGCGCGGTCCCAGCGCCCTCGCGGCGAGACTCCGAACCATCGGATCCTCCGCCATCGCTACACCACTACCAACGAGACTGCCGACGGGCGATGACGACGACGACGACGACGACGACGACGACGCCGACCTCGATGACGCCGACAACGACGACCACGACGACGACGACGTCAGCGACGACGATCGCGATCAAGAGGCCATGGCTACGACGATACGAGACAGCCTCATTCGCGAAATACAGCGAGATGCGTCCATCGACCGACTCCATCGCTCCAAATTCCAGAATCGCGCAACCGAGGCGTTTCCCTCGCATTTGCCTCTCCTTGCTCCGAGACTCTTCTCGAACGATCGAAACGGCCAAAAATATCATCGTGTTCTGTGTTTGATTTCGAGTCTTATTGTCAATAAGTCAAAAATACGGTTCTAAAGAGATTCCTCAAAGAGACACGTGTAACGTTGTTACGCTTCAATAATATGTACATGCAACTTGATAATGTTTGATGTTCTAATTCAAACATATTGATAAACCGTGTTCCTTTTTTGTTATAAAAAGTACGCGATACATAGGGAACGGAAAGAGAGTATGAAAACGTGAGTAATTTCGAGCAGTTTCGAGTATTAATACGACTGACTGAAGCACTTGGTGTGAACGTGCCGTCGGTGATCGACGTGGGACAAACAGCGTAAAAAATTTGACATTGCACTTTCAGAACTGCTCCTATCGTGCTGGCGCTCAGCAAATCGAACCAAACGGTCACGCGCTCGCGCGCTCGCACGAGCGCAGGATAATACTGACAGTCAGCATGGCGAGTGGTTCTTGGCAGAGAGAATTCCACCGCACCGTTTCTCTACCAACCGCTTTACAAACGCAGCCACCTGAATAAATTCCTATTGATCCTAGTTTGCGGAATTGGAGCTGATCCTAACTCAACGATTCACTATTCTTTTCTAAATTACAGTCCTTCCTGCACGTATCTGTACAATAAATATTTTATTTCCCAGGATTGACCATCGACTATAGCGTCGCTAATGGCCTGCAATCTTTTCATAATCTTATCTAAAATAAATTTATTCAGTCATTATTTGACATCACGGACAGCATTTACGAACAACAAGAAAAAAAATTCTTCGGCTAACCAGAGGAAGGTACACAAATGATAAATTGGTACAAATGATAAATATTTATACATATATATAATATTTATACTTCTTTTGTTGTGTTTTATAGACATTACAAACACGTTAAAGTCATTTGTACAATGATTTGTACAATGACAAATCAAAAATAAAAATCACCACGATGTTTACTTTTGCATCCGACAAAAAACTTTATTTATACATCCAAAATTTCGAAAATTTGATGTAGCAAATAGCCAAACGCACGTGGTGCACATGTGATGCACACATATTGGCCCATATATCACACTACGAGTACTTACAACTCGTGTTACTAGTACCTATTCTTCAGAATTATTCTTGCGAAAGATGCACATGATACACGTATAACAATAACTATCGAAATACACTATTTGCAATAATGAATTTGCTAAAATAGAGACATTGAATGAATGATTTAATAAAAGTGATAACGCGTTCGTCCAATATCAAGTCCATATCCAGTAACCATAAACGAAATTATCAACGACGACTACGTGATCAGCTTTTATTTTTTTTTTACAATTTAGCCGATATTTCGCGCCAGGAAGCCAGCGGCGCTAGCGATCGAGCTTTGAATGAACCGAACAGCTGACTCTGCGTAGGAATTGGGTCGCGAACGTGCGGTTTCGAACTTTGAATGGTATTCGGCGTTCGGTGAGTAATAGCGACAGGAGGCGGTTGCAGGAGGACGTGGAGGAGGGCGGGCGACCTGTCACCGACATCACTCAGTGTCTCCCTCCTGGCGTTCACTTCGCTCGATTTTATGACTCTCTCATCCCGCACTTTCCTCCCTTCGCCGCTCCCGTGCTCGTCCTCGCGCGTCTACCGTCGTCGTCCTCGGCGCGCGTTTACACGCCGCGTTCCGCATAATATCGCAAATTGACACATCCGCGTTCGGCAGCCATCGATCGACGTGGCGGCGCCGAGTTGGACGCCATCGACCAAATGGATAATGAATCCTGGATTCCCGAATTTATCTTGCGTCTTCCCTGTATATATAGTACGTATACATAGTATAGAAACGCGAAGACGAGTTGTCTTTCCATTAGGATTTAACTTATTTATATAGATATTTTTATAATTCAATATCATTTAATTCTTTAGATACGAGTATAATAATTAATTATAAGATATTATTCATAGATGCAGTAAGTACAGATCATACATGAAATAGACGAGATAATGTCAAATTGAGCTAAAGTTATGTAAATTACATTTGGAAGTAAAAGAGATCGTGAGAAATTTCTTTCTATGGAAAATTTTGTCAAACATTTAAATATTACCTCTTCGTCTTCACATTGTTAAAACATTCTTTGCTCAGTCACGTAATAAACTGTAGTAAGCAACTAAAGGAGATCCAACGTTTGACCATTCACATAGCCAACAGCCAATTAAATAAAAATACAAGAAAAGTTATTGACTTCAGTATTTTAAAATTATACAATATGTATACTCTGTCAAGTTTTTTGAAGAAAGAATTTTAAATATATTGAATACAAAAATTGTTCGTATAATAACAAAAGGTTTGGAATGTAAAAGAGAAAGTTGTCTAGCAGATTTCATTCAAATAATGAAATTTCACTAACATTTAGACAAAGCTTTAAATTCTCTTATAAAGACAACTTCCTTGTTTGCAATATAAATATTCTGCTGGCAAAAAATCGATCCTTTAGCGTATATTGCAGATATTCATATACCGCAACGAATTGCCTTTTGTAGTCCCAAACAAAGAAACTGCACAATCATCAATTCTTTTTTGCACTTCTTTTTGTTCTTTTGCTCGTTTAATTCGCATTTCCAGAACATTGTAAGGAGCTACGAGGTGCAAAGGGCATTTTAAGCTTGTTATTTTGTCATAGATCCAGCACCGAGATGAATCCAGCTATGTCGTACATCTGTCAATAGTAACGAGAGAAGAACTTCGATCTCTCTCTGTCTCTTCCCCCTTCCTCTCTCTCTCTCTCTCTCTCTCTCTCGATCGCGCGCGCGCAGCAAGCCACGAGCCATTAAATTTCTCGTGACGCCAGAGAATGATCGATTCTTACGTAAGCCCCCTGCCTGCTGCGAATTATCTAAGTGGCCCTGCGAAAAATTCGATAAACGTCATCAGAGCCGAGAAAGCTGCCACCCTTGCTGCTCTTCCGTATTCTACAATCTATATAACGTCCACGTGCTTGACAACTAGAACTTGGGATTTACGAAATATAGAATAAAATGTTAAATGTATATAAAGAATATAAAATAATAAGATGTGCAATGCAACAGCAATGCATATAATCAACAACAATTAAATTATAACTTTCTAATTTATGTCTAATACTTATTAATTTCTCTAGAAAATTTAATAAGTATTATTTTAGGTGACATTATCATCTACATTGGAAAAGCTGATACAATGTGATTGTGTGCGACCCTAACCTGCTTCCTATTCGTGCGTAATTCTGTGAAACATCCCTACTGTCTCTCTTATTGTGTTGGAAAAGGGCGTAACAATGTCAAAGTCTATACAGTTAAACTGAACAGAAGCAGGAAACGTGTTCGTATGCGATGTATACCGATTGTTTGCCTTTTGTGGAAGGTCCACTGCTTTATGCGCGGAGAATCTTCCGCAAATTTAATTTAGACTGTTGGTTGCGAAGAGAGTAGCAATATAAATTCTCGCTTTAAAAAGTACGAACAAAATTTACGAAAGTCCCTATCGCAAAATTCTATGTTCTTGTAGCGAATTTCTTGTCTAAATTTGTTTAGGAGTAATCTAAAATTGCATATCTATTAGCATCTACCTATATATAATAGCTTTAATTATACATAAATTGAAAAAATATTCAAGTTACCGTCAAAACACTCCGATAAAAAATTTAGTATCTTGAAAATACTGTCTCGGTAATCTTGTATTTTTTTATTATTATATTTTCAAATCAACAAGTATTAATAAATTGTTTGTTTTATTAATAAATTTAAAATAATTTTCAATCTTTTAATCATTGTGCATAAATTGCAATAAATTATACCGTCACTAATAATATCAGATAAATCATCTCAACTCAACTCAGATTAAATATATGATCCGCATTTAAGCGGACCACGGATTAAGCGAGATTCAATTCTAAGGATTTCGCGTATGTAATCCGTTTAACTTTCTATCGACCAACGACATAGAATTAAATATTCTTCATTCATCAGATAACATTCTAACATGGTCGGGATAATTATATGTACACGCTGTGTAATTTATAGCATGTATTTTTATAAATGATATACTCGAAGTAGCTCGCTACATTATACAATATACAGTGAAGATAATATTTTTTCCATTATGTTTGCACTTACGAAAATCCGTACATTCTTCGATTATCGTAAACGTAAAAATTAGTTGGAAATGATAACCAATGTTGTTGCTGGAGCACAGAATGTTTCGTAGCAAAAGAACATTCGATAACACCGCGAAAGCGCGTAGCAACATTATTGTCGTGGGTCCGCGAAACACAACACCGATCCGATTAAAGCTCTCGAATTACTGAACTCCCTGGGTGCCCTCGGCCACTTGTTTTCATGGGATCGAGCGACACTCTCTACTTTGTTTATAGTTTTTAGAGAGGCGCATGAATTCCAACAGCCGCGTGCATCCGCGTGTTTTCTTGAGCGTCGCCACTCATACGAATAACCGGTCGTGAGAAAAAGGGATCTGTTAGTAAACTAACGATCTGCTTAAAAGTAATGAACGAGAGCGTCTTATCCGTCACGGCGTGCAACTCACATAGACTCGGTTCGTCGATCGCTCACAAACAAATTGTACGAGTAGACTCATATCTTTTCGAGAAAAATGAAAATTTATATTGCGATTTACCAAAAGCCATTTATTGTGCATGCAAATAAAAAAAAATCAAAGAATTTAAAAATCTCCTTACAAATTGATTCGATGATTAATTGCGCTCACACCAATACTAATTAAAAATTATATATGTAGCGTGTACTCTTTATTTGAATAGATTGTCAACTATCAATTTGATAAACTTCTGTCACACAAGACGTATGACAATATTACAAATGCGAAGATATATATCTATCATAGAGCAATTCTCGGCCTTTAAACTCAGTAGCAACAAATCAGATAGCGATGTGATTAGTATATTTTGCCACATTCAATTATTCATGATTGCTAATATATTAATATCGAACTATACAATTTATTTTATCGTTGAGCATGCTCAGAAGACGAAAGGAAGGCCGTCAGTCGGACAGACGACTTAGGTACCTATGCGTGTATATACTGCGTGGCGCATTATAACAGACTAAGGGTGGATAACCCGTGATCGATCATCCCGGTGAATGCGACACCCCTACGAACGCACATCCGCGCCCCATTAAACCGGTAGTTCGCCCTTGCGAGCTACGCGCGCACACCTATCACCCTGAATCGAACAAGAAAGTCCTTCTCCCTTTGCAAGATCGCGCGATGCAATTGGAGAAAATTCTTTTTTTTATGTCAAATGTGAAATAATCGCGTTAATAACAGACACGTAATTATTATATAACTAATGAGAGAGAGAGAGAGAGAGAGAGGGGGAGCTGCTCGTCCGCAAGTATAATCGTCAAAGTTAAATAATCAGGTATACCTGCGGATTTATGATACCTTCGACCAAAGCGATAATCGTCGGAAAAAATGTCGGTAGAAATCCAATGATATCGAGTGATCGTTGCAGTTTAGAAACGACGCTTTTTATAAAGGAAATCGAACGAATCCGGACGAGAGAGTCATTCGCTCGCTCTCGTGTTAGCGATAATAGTGATAGACAGGCAACGAAGTTATGTGGGCGTCTTAGCGACGTGCGAGTTCTACGCGCAGCATAAATTACCATCCGAAATGAAGATGGAAATCTGATCTCGTCATTAGGCGCCGCTACCCTCGCTTTATGAACTGAAATTCTCGTTGCACCGTCTTGCTTATAATCGAGTACGAAAGTAAGCATGATAAGCGAATAAATACCATAATAATGTCATACTGAAAGACAAATAAGTTGTCCTTGAATAAGTTGTTCGGAAAAACGCGATTTGTATACCAAACTATTATTCTTTTGTATCTTCTTACAAATAATTTAACAGATATAATTTTAGAAAAAGATAATGAAGCTGAAATTAATGTCAATTATAGTAATGACTCAAAACACAGCAATGACTATACAATTTGTTCCATCATTATACTTGAATGAATGCATCTTGCTGCATCGTAATGACATATCGATTTTTATTATTGCGGCGCAATCAAACGCTCAACTACTTGATCAAAGATAACAGAAATATGGCGGAAATATGGTAAAAAAAAAACAATATTTCGCTTCTGTTGTTCTCGCAGTATAGTCAGAGATATTCCGTAGGCGATACATTAGGAATCACAACTGTTAAAATACAAGTCAATTAATCTAATCCAGAAGCACACGGGGATCGTATTGGCAAAAAAATCGTTGAGAATCACCGTTACTACACGGAAGAATCAATTGAATTTCTTACAAACAAATATCGGAGTAATAAGAAACAAAGGCAGTCAATTTTTTGAAAGATAAAGAGAGAGTAGGTAAATATAAACAGAAACACAACAAATTTAGAAAATTGATTACTATTATTTTACTATTTTACTTTCTTGTGCACACAGAAATAATAAAATTAAAATAATTAAAATCCTTTTTTACACTCTCTTGGCTATTTGAAAACCAAATACAATTTCCGTACATATTCGTCTTTAAGAGAAATATTTCATACAAAAAGCATCTCCATCTCGCTTCTTGCACGTCACGGCAAAAGGAATATCAGAAATATATATTTCGATCGGGTAAAAGACCGAGAAAGAGAGAGAGGAAGAGAGAGAGAGAGAGAGAGAGAGAACCACAGCACAGAATATTCTCCGACAAATTCCAATGTGACTAAACCCTCACAGATGACTGGCAGGCCGGCTGCGCGCGGGATGCAGGAGGGTTGGGGTCGCTGGCGTATCAGAGAAGATCTCTCCTTCTCTCCTTCGTCCTCTTGCATCGAGGCGGTCCAGGCGGTCACCGAAAATCCTACTGCACCGATCGCATTCGTGTCCAAGATGTTCATATCGGCAAGCTTAAAATTAATTCGATGTATGAGTTTCGTATTTTCCCGATAATTATTCGAGATGAATCATTGAGATTCCGTGTTGTCAGAATAGGTAACTTTTCAATTTTTACGATAAACAGAAACTTTCACTTAATAGAAAAGCAATATGTGATACAAAATTAATCTAAATTATCGTGCTTTAATCGGCGGGGATATAGTATTATTAATTCAAGATTTAATCTTCATTCTTTCTTACAATTGTTCGATTGTAACTGAAAAAGAGAAACAGAATCTGTGGCCAGTGAATTCGTTAATACGTGAAAATGCAATTTGATTTACAGCAGAAAATGATGAATGAACGTTCTACGAACTTAAGTTATTTACACATACTGCGAGATTCAAATTCCGTGACTAAAGACCACTCAGTATACAAGCTATGTCTCATTACGTTTCTCGAGTTGCTGTCAAAGCGATTAGGTAAGAGGACATGCGAAGAGGATATCGTGAGAAACGAAGGAAGGAGAAAAAGAAGAGAGAGAGACATGTGGCAAGACTTCTTCCTAATTTTATATAGTTCTCTCTTTGTTTCTTATCACGGTAATGTCTTTTCATGAAGGCTGTCTCATATCCTATATCCGCCGCACAAATCAGTTAAATACGTATAAAATCGAGTCTACATTTTCTCAAAGGACTATGACAAATTTCCTGATCCTCAAAGCGTCCGAGGTACGAAGCACGCACGTTCGTTTCAAATAGTCAAACGTCTAAAGATGTGTCTTATGGACGGCGAAGCACATTCGTGTCTATCAGATCTCATTAATGCTTCTCGATTAAGAATTCGATATAAAAAAAAACATTGTAGATATCACATTAAGAGAAAATTATGTATACCATATATCTAATAATAATAGATACAAGTGCAATTTTGGATAATATTTAGAGTACAGATAATTTAAAAAGATAATTTCCAATCGATATACGTTGTCGTCAAAATGTCGTGTTTTGCTGCGGTAAATGAAATTTTCAAATAGGAAATATTATCTACAACAAAAAATCAAACATCGTTAGCTTGCCTATGTAAACGTACGCATACGTACACGTACCCTTATAATGATAACACGATGTGAATCCCCGGCTTGGCTGCATGTTTCCGTCGTCACTTGCAAATGTATAAAATTTCCAGATGTTATACACAAGATAACGGTGAATAAAATACGCGATCCTGCTCTTTCCGAGTCCTCAGGACGCGTAACACGTGATTCGCAAATACGTGCCGAAATTTTTCCATTTTTGCCGCTATCACTTCGCTATCTCATATTATACATTAATGCGAAACGTTAATTTATTCCTTTAAATAATTTATCTGACAATTTGTTTTCTTGTGCTTGCGAAATATTAATATTACCTTGTACTGTAGGTACTAATTACTGTATTCATTAAACGTGCAATTTAGTTTTTATTGATGAATAAATTTGAAATTCAGTTCGGTGAAATAACACCGTAGGAACATATGAATGGTATCGTGATCATAGATCTTACTTCGTAGGGCCAACCGATCTTTTAGAAAAAGTACAAGCTGGTTTTATTTAAGAAAATGTTTGACCTGCATTCGTCCATCACTTAGCGCTTCTCTCTCTACCTCTTTTTCTTCCTTCGTCTCGAGAACTTCGAAAGACGCGGACTCATCCTGACTGGAGTGCGTGGCAGTTATCGAAAGCAAGCCGGTCCTCCGCTAAACAATCCGATGCGGCATTTACTGATCCATCGATCTGACAGAGTCGTTTGTCGAGAACGTCCGACCTCTCTCTGTTCCTCTCTATTTCTCTCTCTTTCTCTCTCTCTCTCTCTCTCTCTTTCTCTTTCTTTCTTTCTTTCTTTTTCAAGTAGGAGCACAGTGACGGTGAAACGTTTCAATCTTATGCTCGCCGTCTCGTTATGGCGTTATTGATTATCCGACCTGACGCCATGAGTCGCGAACGAGTGCAGCAAAGTTAATTACTCACGATTCGAGACGTATCTCTTTCTCTTTCTTTCTATTCTAAAACGATACTGGAAGAAATAGGTTGCGCAATAAGAAATCATAATCGCGCGCGAGATATCATTTATTATTATTATTATTATTATTATTATTATTATTATTGGCGTAATAATTTTTCTGGCGCAAAAGACATTGATTGTAATCACGAGAAACCTTAAGTATCATGATAAATAATTAATTATCAGAAAATGATAAGAATGATAGAATAATAAACATACTCGTATGTACAAGTCGAAAAGTAGCAGTCTACTAAATAAATTCTTCATTATCGGCAGTAGCACATCCGGGATCGTTGATCTTTGCCCGGTATGCGAAAAAAATATATCTCGAACGCCGTCTATCATTCATCGTCGCACGTTCCGATGAGTGAGGCCTGTATCGAACTTAAGATAGTGTTATTTCTGTTATTTACGATGTCTCGAAACAGGTGACACGCGCCTTATACCTGCATGCCGCAGGTAAATGGCCGCCTAGCCACGATTTATAAAGCGTTAGTAAAAGCGAAGGAAAGAAGCCAAAAGAGAAAAAGAGAGGGAAAACGGAAGGCGGAAAACGGCCGAGGGAGAAGAAGAGAAAGAGAAGGAGAAAGAGTACCCCGTAATTATACGAGGGTGAGTTATGACGGTACAAGTACCGGCGGTTACAACAACCGGCCCAAACGACTCCGAGTAGTCTCGTCTATCGATGACAGCGTGTAGCGCCTTTCGACATCAGATACGCGAGTGACGAATACATTGTCCGTCATACGTTGAAAAATTCTCACCGCGTCTGCGATGTTGATTAATCTGTCCGGTCGCCGTGTATATTTTTACGGTAAATATGCAAATTACGGCTTCTCATGCTTCGATTATCGTCAACGTTGGAACGTAAAGCTGTAATTTGGTAATACCATTCCCTACGTGAGCGTAACACTCTATTATAATAGAGTGCTTGTTACTTTCTATACTTTTGTAATTATCGAATACAGTATGTTAATAAATGAGATTTTTATCAATGTTTCTTATGCGATATCATAATCAGAATTTAAACATATTACATTGTATTATTAAAATTGTTATTAGGGCAAACTTTCTTGAGAGAAAATACATATCCCTAGAGGGTCAAGACCCTCGATACTGCGATACCGCGATTAAGATACACCGACTTTAAAAGTGTGGTTCAATGGCGCAACGGTGATTTGCCAAGCCAACACCACATGCGTGACGTGATCCCTTTCGAAAACCGCGTTTTTGCTCGGTCTCCGTGACACATCAGTGACGCGATCCTTTGTTTTGACCCGATTGGACAGGTGAGTTATCTGGCTGTGGTAAGACGATCGTTCTTCTCTAACGGACACCGACACGCCGGCGAAGTTCTCCTCGAAAAAGATTCATCCGGAGCCGGTGTAAACACAGCCGATAAAACGACGAGGAGAGGCCTTAACCGGCGCGGAAGAGTGATGCGCTACGGGGAAACCATTCTTTAAAACCTCACACGTCCCGTGCGGCCCTTTCCGTCGCGCGGTTGTGGCCGACTTGAACGGGTAAAAACGACTTGGTGGCGGCCTCTTGGTGAAGACGAACTATCGCCGCCACCCTCGCAATGCACCGATCCTCCCTGAGCGCTCCGCATCAACCTCGAATTCGATTAACTCCATCACTTCAGAGGAGAGGGGACGATCGGAAATAAAGTCGTGTCAATTGAGATTACAATTTAATTATAGCAACGTTATGTAATATCAATTTCTTTGATACTAAGTCGCAAAAGATTAAAAATACAGTTCTACACACAATTTTTAGGAATTTTTTAAATTATATGTACAAAAACAACAAACATGTATAAATAATATTTTTAAACAAGATTTTTACACTATTCCTTTTCAATTGTTGTTTTTACAAGTGTCCAACTTTGAACATTGAAAGAAAAAAATAAATTTTAAAAAACGAAGGAAAACCATTTATCACATATCATGTATTTCTTAAAATAATCGGAATCGGAGTGATATTTGGACTTCCGTCCTACGATACTCATCGCCATTTGGCCTCTCCATATTAGTGGATTTACTGTCAACGTCGGAAAAAAAACTCGGCATCGTGCCCACGGGAATCTTTCGAGGGTTCTCCAAGAGAAAGGAGGAGATGATCGACCATACCATCGGACGACGACACGTCGGACATCAGTCAGTCAAGTCCGAGTCGTCCATCGAAGTCGGCGGAGGAACGTTTCAGTCACACGCGACGGGACATTATCGCATTAAATATCGACAGGTGGCTTTCAGCGCAGCGCGCTAGAAAAATCAGGAGAAAAATGCCTAAATCTGTTGAACCTACTCTCCATCTCTCTTTTTCTTTTTCTCTTTCTCTCTTTATCCCTTTGGCCTCTCCGAAGATTCGTCCGCGCTGCAATCGGTGTGTCCACCCACACCCGCTGCGCTCATAATAGGCTCCGCGAGGCTAAGCCCCTCTAATTCCTCTGCCATCCTCCTCTTACCACAATCTCCCGCTTCAACCATACCAGAGTCTCTTTCTCTCTGTCTATCCCTATCTATTTCTCTCTTCCCCCGACACGCTTTTGAACGCGGTTCCCATAGGTTATTATTAGAATGCCTTACGTTTATGCCCCCGGTCGCGGCCAGGTAGATGGACAGTGCTCCGCCCTTCGAGAGAAAGAAGAGTCCCGAGTTGTACGTGCAGCCTGCAACAACTCCACGCTCCTCCGCTCTCTGTGACCTATCCCCTGTCTGTAACTACCTGAACAGGAATTCCTGGATGAAGAGCGATTCGTGCCGTGGCGACGATCGTCGTTCACTGCGCAACGTCGCGCCGTCACTGCCAGTGCCGTATCATGTCAAGAATTATTTTTCGAGAAACGAGTTTCGATTGCTACACTATTTGATTCGATGCGGCCCGCGGCCCGGCTTCCTATCTCTCAAATTTCTCTCAAACTCGGCAACGTTTCGAAAACGCGCAAGACCGACGCGACGCGACGCGACGCGACGTTACGACAAAAATGGATTCTCTTGCTTGTCAACCGCGCACGATCGACGATCGTATCGCGTGGCAATTCACGCAGCCGGCTTTTTAACAATCGCCTGGAAGAACTTTGACAGGTGTCGTAGAATGCGATTTATCCCTTTTTTGATATTACCCGGTATAAATTGTTACAAATTTGATTCTAATCGAGCTTTACGTATATCTAGGATTATATTCCGACACTAGAAGGAGGTCTTTGTGTTGAAATGCTAACTTGGCCAGTTCGATTATTACATTTGGACACGAATCAGCCTTTGTCATTCCTCCAAAGAGATACGACTCATACTGTGAATGTGATGCGTTAACTGCACAATTAGAAATTTTTCTTCTAAAGCTTCTAAAACGTTTCTTACGCGTAAATATATTTCAATATAAAAGTCTAATCATGAATTGAGTTACCTCTAATCAGTTAAACAAATGGACTAAGATGCCACTCCCAACGAATTTGAGCAAAAAGAAAAAAGATGAGTCGGCAATTGTCAGCGTAAATTTATGCTTAAATTTATTATACTACTGCATTTGACGTTCATTGATCAAATTAATGTTACATCCAGTAACGCGAGTTGTTCAAATTCCATTAAAAAAAATCATTGACCTTTTTTATTGTAAAAAGTCAAAAGTCAAGGATTTTTTAATCGCTCGTTTTATGTTTTTGGCGCGAAATCGCTTGCTGATGGCAGCATCTCACAATCTTTTTTTATCATTTTCTTTCTTTCATAAAGAACTAAGAGCTAATAATATCTTTCTAGAAAGTTTTTTTTCTATAGATTATAAATGCGCCAAAGAATATAATGAGATCGTATATCGCAAAAAATATTTGAGATAATGTTAATTTTTGCGAGAAGCAAGGTCTAAAAAAAAATCACCGCATCATTTATAATTTACCGTATTTTCACAGCGTCGATATTGTCTTGAATCCAGTTAATGTTGAATTTAAGAACTACGTTTTAAACTGTACGGTGGTCAAGTTGCCCGATATAATTCACATCAAAACGACTCGAGCACTCGATCATTCCGATTGTTCCGAACTGAGCTGACCGGATTTCGATCCGATCGCGTTGCTTCAGGCGCTCGTTAATGCTGCGCGCATAATTCACGCGTGGTTTTAATAACACGACGAAAACATCGGCGGGGAACGCGCCGCCGCCACCGTCGATCTTTTCAATCCGATAAATCGCCATCGGTCTTTTACGCGACGTATTTAGCCCACCGGGAAAGGCGACCGTCAATTATTATCGTTTCCCGCGTCTGGTAGTACCGCGTCCGCGCATAAATATCGTCATTTCCAACGACTTCATTCGCCACCACCGCTCTAAACTTTTCTAAATAATGACTATTTTACGGCCGTGATAATGAAATTCCAAGGTTTTATAGATACACAGACTTATACGCACACATATCAATAATCAGGACACTGATTGGTAGTCATGCATTTGCAGTGTAACTTATGCAATGGGTGAATAAGTCACGTTTAATTAAGCACGAATACTGAATAATTCACAAATTCTGTAAAATTAGAAATTTTTTATTTCTGCCAACATTAAACAGTAGACTGTTTTTATGTTCTTCAGATCATAACTACTTGAATTCAAAAAGTGAAACTTGTAGCAAATTTGCATTAATATACTGATTGATCAATTTAATAATACAAAAAAAGATTTCTTTCAATTACTTAATAACCCTATTTTTCTGTGTGTATTACTTTTAAGACGAAAAACATAACGGTCCTGAAAATTTTTTCTCTCTTTATAAGATTATATTCTTTACAAATAAATAATTTTCAAAAAAAATCTCTCTTTTCTTCTCACATTTGTTTTGATTATTTTTTTTTAAATTAAAGAGTACAATTAAAAAATAAACTTTAGTTTTTTCGTTATTCTGTTTCATCGAACACGCGTATATATTTTTTTTAGTCTTAAGGCTATAACACAAAAAAAGCATGAGGCAATAAAATGTAAACAATAAGCAAATCGATCCAGTCACATTAGAGATGTAAGACAATAACAATAAGCAATAGCAAATCAAAAATGTTAATTTGCTTGCTACTTACATCTTATTGCTTAAGCTTTTTGTGTATTACAATCTTTACTTTTCGATAAATAAGTTTATTGTACCACTTATAAAAATGTAAGTTCATTGAATTCAGGTTCGTAGATACGCTAAGCACAAATGATCGCGTTATAGATTAGTTGTCCTTATAGAAAGACTCTATCTTACAATTACATCGTAAAGTATATATTGCTGCCATCTCGCGGTGCTATTTTCAAACGTCAACACTCCGTCGGTACCATTTTCTTATCAGTACACGTAGCAGATGCGTCCTTTTTGCCAGAGGATTCAACCTTATCGTTCGCTGCGTACATATATCAAGACGTATATAGCAGGCGGCGACGACGGCCGATGATATTCACCCGGAAATGAATCGCGATTGGTCGTCGGCATTGCCGCGAATATGCTACGCGAGAGGGGGCATTAGATAAGTACTTTTTCTTTGCGCGAAACATCCGCTGACAGAAATGCATAATAAGGCAATCGGCTGGCAGCAATGTCCACCCCTCATATTGACGCGCGACAATTAATGGGCCAACGTGGCGACGTTTTCGCCGCAACCAGCACCGATTGCCAATGGCGATGATGATTTCATGCCGCGAAACGTACGAAAACGCGCGAGGGTGCCATAAAATATTCATAACTTTTAGAAATCCCGTCAATATGCAAATGAGAAATGCTAATCGCCTCCCGCATTCGCGACTACGACGAAAGCTATCATTCTGTTGACATCCGCTCGTCAAGATTCTTGTTTTGAGGATATGTTTCACTAGCGCGACCGATGATTTAACCGCTTGTCAAATGGTCGAGTCCCGCTCTAACATTTAAGGATTTTTCTTCTTTTATGGTGCTTGTGTATGAATAACGATCGATGGCGCACGTCATTTAATTATATGTATGTATATCTGATCGATACGCGTTTAGGAGAACTTTAACAAACACCCGATTGCTCGATTCCGTTTGCGCAAGTTTCGAATGACGGATGAGCAACGTAATTCATTGTTTGTCATTTGGCCTCGCGATCAAAAGAAACCCGACGTCACTGAATTCTGTACAAATTTCATACGGTTGTAAAATAATAAATTAAAGATGTCTCCGTGGCTGGAGAGCATCAATTCATATAAAACACGTCGATAAAAAATTATCAACGACAGCAATATCCAATCGTGTATCAGATGCATATTGTAATTTATGCGGAGTTAAAAATAAAAAAAGAGAAAAGAAAAATTAATGTTATGCGGTACAATGTAAGACGATGTTATACGCATATATCTCTGATTGCACAATATTAATTGCTATATCACATTAATATCAACATTTCTCATCTTTCATCTAAAACATATTTCCTTGTTTTGAAAAGAACAAATTTTATGATTAGGATAACTATTCGTATCCATGAACATCAAAACGAAATTGTAACTAGTTATCTTTAATCATCCCTTTACAAATAGTATTAAATGGAGCTATTTTCTACGATCTATATGTCTTCAGCTCGTTTATATTGTCCGCCTTCGTTAAGACATGCGATTGACTAAAGACGTCCTATATTTACTGCGATTTCGAGCAACTAGATCGACTAAAATTACCTCGGTACTCAAAACAAGTAACAAGCACAAGCCGCCTTCACCTCGTGACGTCGGCGAGAGCATACAAAGGATCGGTGCGGTCAAATTAAATCCTGATTAAAAATAAGGCATGCCTCGCGTCGCAATTTATGGCGTCGCGCCACGTACGTGTATGAAACAAGAATGCTCGTTATTGTTTCAGGCTACTCTTTTCTACATGCCCGAGACTTCGGGTATCAAAGGAATCGCCCCGCTATTATTCGTGAGCGTCACAGCGATATTAATTGCATTATTATAGCCGTGCTCACTCTTCTTCCCCTCGATATCGGCTGCGAAGGGGTTGGAAAAAAGCAATACTTTCTTTGTTCGTTATCTATCTATCATTATAAATCAACAAAATCATGACAAGCAGATAGATCAGATTTATATGTTCACGGAAAGAACGATTTTGTTGAAAGATTTAAGATTTTGCTGGATACAAATGAAAATAATTTTGTTGTATCATCAAAATAATTATGTTGAAAACTAAAAAATGATGAGCAATGCTGCACAAAATTTTAATATTCTAGCAACTAGTTTATGAGTTTCCATCAAAATGTGTGCACAATGAAATAAAAAGAACGCGTTTCAGATCGGAAAAAACGGTATCTCTCTGAATTCATACAGCATACCTACATATATACAAGTTTATTATAAGACAATAATAGACAGATAAGCGAATTTCGGTTTTAAATTAAAAAATATATCGAACAAATAGATACTGCTATCGTCATTATACCATTTTGATTAGCATTTTGCAAGTAGCTCGTTGTAACATCATGAATCAATAAAAAGACAATAAGAAATGATCGTACAAACAACGCCGACGATTTTAAAACTTTTAATCCCACACATTTGTATCAGCCATAGCGGGATCGAGAAACCGCGGAAGGCTTTGACCCATTCTCTCCCTCCCCTTTTCTTCTCTCTTTCTCTCTCTCACACACACACACACACACACATTTATAAATGAGAATACGGCGGAAATAAAGAAAACTATGTCCTGGCATGTTACCTCGGTGGGAAACCGCGGTAGCGAACCGGTATTCCGGTCGACCCCACGTTAGCCTCTTTAATCGCGCCGCGAATAATTAGCGGACGGCGATTAGGGTGATTAAAGGCAAGGGACCGAGTCATGGGTACGACGCAATTAGCCGAATCACTTAACGACTCAGTCGACGGGTGCACGAACTGACGCCTAATGTGGAGAGAGTGCACAAACGGAATCTGCCTGTTCCGATCTCGAAGCAGAAATTACGTAACTAATTGTAAGATATACCTAGGAAATAACTGAATTGCTAGCGTGTAGTGTTTATTAAATACTATCACAAAACTAATAAAAATACATGATTATTAATATTTGTGATTAAGAAAAAAGTACTTTTTACACCAAATTAATTACTATCTTTTCGTTTGTAACTATCTATTTCTCAGACTTTAGATGTAACACATTATGCGAAATCTTATGAAAGTATGCAGTCGTCTCATCAGTTAATTGTGTCTATCTACGAATTCCTGCGCCCCCTTAATTCCAAGATTCGTGGCAGGATTAGTGGATCGTTCGCTTATCTGCATAAACATCTCGATAGCGTATAGGCTAGAACCCGAATGAGAAGACAGAATCTCCTTACCATGGAAGCTCTTTATTGTATAAAATCTTGCATATGTCCAACAGACAGTGCCATGTATTGTTCGATGTTTTTACAGTTAAAAAACCGTATCATTTCTCACTGAATGTACAAGAAATTGCTAAGTACGAGTATAAACGCAAAACGCGGTTGTTATTCTTTGATATAATTCTTGTCCCTTCTTTTCTCCGACGACAAATGTGTGTTTCTCTCTAAACAAATTACTTAAACGCAAAAATTCACATATCGTAACTTGATAGTATTTATCTCAATGATATATTAGATTAACTCGACGTCGACAATAAATAATTACTGACAAATTAATTTAATTCCACTTAGCAATTTACTTATCGATTATTAATTATTATGAACTCTTAATTTATTGTAAATTTGGTAATAGGTAAAAATACAAGGTAAAAATAAGAAAACACTTGAAAAGTAAACAAAAAAGAGAAAGAGAAAAGAAGAAGAGAATGCTATATTCATTTCCTAAAATAAAATAATTAAAATTAAATGAAAATCATCTCCATGATCGCGAATGAAATTAGTTACGAATAAAATTAGTTACGAAGATCCTTTAACTGCCTACCTTTACCAGCGAATCACTTATCAACATTTTCGATCGCATGGATCCACAGAGTGTCATTTAGTAGCGTGTCACAAACCATTACGATTCTCATAATTTCCACGTTACAGATTTGTTATCGAAAATTACCGCAAAAAAAAACTTGCTACACACATCTTTCATCGTATTTCTAAATTATCTTCTAATTAATATACATATCTTTACATAGCTGGTTACCAGCAAGCGTTTCGCAAACCAGTTTCGCTTCATGCGTACAATTCCCGTTCACGACTGTTGCCATCAAGTTACGCGTGATTATATGCCGGATGTATGCTTGCAACGTATGCTTATTCAAGAAAGCTATGCCAGAAGACAAATAGACAAAAAATTTTAATTTAATTTAAACAGTCTGTATGCAACAAGTGTCGAAATATGATTGCTCCCAAAGTAGTAAGAGAAATAAAATACGAAATATAAATGTACAAAAGGAAATTGTTTAAAATTGTAAAAAATTGTATCAAATAAAAATCATTAACGGAATTATAAGATTGATATTTCGCGAAAAATCATACGTTACGAAACGTGTCCTTTGAAAGCGTACTCGAAGCAACATTTTCTACGAAGAATGAGTTTTACAAGTAGTACGCTTCAATTATATACGATAATAAGACAAGAGAGAGAATCATTAATCGTCGACATCATTGCAAATTGCACCATATTCGTGTTTTCCCTCCATACAATTCGCTTTACACAAAGTGAAATTGGCAAGCAACAGAGATCATAATGATTCTCACTCTACAGACGTCGTCGGAGGCGTTCTCCGACGAGCGCAAACAAACGGAGCAAGATAGTGCCAACGGTAGCAGCACCGTGAGATTAGGGTTTGTTTTACAACGAGCGGTAAAGCTGTCGCACGGCTCACGCCGGTCGTCGTATTTAAACGCGCCGGCCTTGGTGCAGCAATGCGGAAAATGTTCATGAGGTATTTCAGTTGTACTTCGACCTATAGCCGGTATTGTCCGGTGATACCGACTTTAAACGTCGCCGTCAACTCGCGGTGTGTTACGCGAAATGCTTTATGATCTATAAGACGTTAATAAATGGATATCGCCAGGATAATTCGTCAAATTCTGATCTGTCTGGTGAAAAAATTGTGTGAGAATTTTAAGATAAATTTCGTGAATTCAATTGATAAATAAAAAAAGTATGAAAATAAGTACGACACTCGTCATAAAAATTAAGCATGGTATATGTATAGGTACGGTGCGAAAAAACAGTAAATTAGTTCTAACAGAAAGAAATAATTTATTATTTTAGGAAATGTCCTAATTTGTCGATTTAAAAATATAAGTTTTGGACATAATATATATACTAAATTATATGTATATGTATATGATTAACGGTTTTTACAAGTCGTTTCCAAAACTGAGACTGTTACGAAGGAAATTGTGTGGGCGTGGCGGGTAACATCGAAGTCTTATCATACAATTGAAAAAATATCAACACTCTGTGGAAATAGTTGCGTAACGTACTCTCCATGTATACACGCGTGTGACGCGCAAACATTGGTGTGGCTTGTCGCATTTTGGATGCAAGTTACGCCCACTGCATTGGACGAGAAAATGGAATCTATTTATTCTTGAAATATATGATATAGGAATAGCAAGAAATATTAAGAGATTCTTGGACAATCAAATATATATATATATGTGTGTGTGTGTGTGTGTGTGTGTGTGTGTGTATATACATACATATAGCCGAATATAGAAAGTATTATCGTTGCAGAATACGCACGAATTATTCATGATTTTGAAATTTCATGCAAATTTAAATTTATTTGCATTCACTTTCCATATTTTTATTTTACATGCAATCAAACTGACAACAGTATAGACAAAATTAATCAATGGCAATAGATTACGTGTGTTCCATAATTACCGAATTAAAATTACAAAAATGATGATAGCAACATATAGTTTATTAACTGGCATGTCGATAAATATCTTAAAAATTACAATAAAACCGGAAGACTGGATAGAAGAGAAATAACGCTAAAATTTTCTAACGAAACTTCAGTCACGATATTCGCCTGTCATGAAAGCTCAATCGAAAATCTCGTTATTATCTCACTATATCGGGGAACGAGAGATTCGATTATGGCGGGTGACAGGTGCATATGGCACCTGCCTAAATTTACGAATCTTGCTCTACGAGTCTACATCTACTCACAAAAATATCCGACGCATGGTATCCCTACGCGAAATACTATCGTCCTACCCATATCCAGTAAACAAGCGTATAAGGTCGCTGGACATATTTGAGAAGTGCGTGGAAAAGGAACACACGGCGCGGGCGGCGTGGCGGCATGCGCGGTGCACCGACCGCTTCGACCTTCTCCATCCCTGGCGGATAAAAACCCCTTTCGAGAGTGAAATATGTGAGAGACGAGACCGCCTCGCGGGATAATTCTGAATTATGTTTGTCCTCATCTCTCCGGCCGGCGCGGGCGCTTCCACCTAGTCGCGCTTCGCCCTTTTGTCAACCTCGCGCGGGACCCCGGCGGGCTCGCCATTCTTCTACCATTCTACCGATTCGTTCCTGACGCGTTCTTCGGTGCTTAATGCAGCACGTTGTATCGCGTCGTCGATTCACGATCCGCTTCGGCTCGATTCACCGCTCGAAACAGCTTTGAATAATCGGGGGAGGATCGGTATCGAAACGATGATAAACATGAATATCTTTGATGCTTCGTATATCATATGCCTTTGTAATCAGGTAAGCTTTTTTTAAAAAATCAAACTTGTTATATTACTTTAGTAACAAGTTTGATTTCTATTTGATTTTTATAAACTTAGTGATAGGAATAACTAAAAGTTAGGGTGCAGACACAATAGAAAGAATAAGAAATTAGGAATAAGGAATAACGATTTCAACCTATTGGAAATTGGTTATACTGGAATACACGATCGCTGATAGGTTGAAATCATTATTCTTTGTTCCTAATTCCTTATTCCTTCTATTACTATATATCTGCACTTTTATTCCTACCACTGAGTTCATAACATGAAATTATCAAATTGAATAACTCTTTCAACTCTTCATATCACTAGCTTTTTAATAAACTTTCTACATATATCATTCTGTATCTAGGGCAATTTGTACGGCGTAACCAACAACAATTTATAGAGTATCCATGTATCGTTAGAAATGTAATTTACCTGCTCGATCAACGAACGCAACTAACTTGACTCGCAACGCATCCCGTATGCGATAAGATAAGGATAATAATTCCGAGTCGTGAGATGATCTCGTACGATGATCGAGCTAATTAGGAGGACATACGCTCAAGGAAAACGTCGTTTGAAAATCAGTATGCCAATTTCAACGTAGACTACTTACATATAATGATATCGTTGTATCAAAGAAACTGAGATAACATGTGTGCGGTATGTTCTCTTATTGCTATCATTATTAATGACTAGACGGTTATTTTAACCAGATTTTCTCTTAAGGAAAATTATACGAGAAACTATATACTTCTTATGTCTTTTATATTTTTTAATATTCATTATTGTATATATAATAATTAAATTGAATGTCAAAGTAAAGTTTAAAAGTATCTATGTATCTATGCTACTAAAGCTCAATCATCACATCGATATTCTTTGAATAATCAAATATTTTTAATTTTTTAAATATTATTTTATCACATTGTAATAACTAGATATTAAATTAACTCAACTTATTAATACAATGTGAGTCATAATAGATACAGTTACAAACATGTGTGTGTGAATATTATCTAAATATAAGTGACCGCGATATATTTATTATAAAATAAGAATCCCACCGCAACGGTGATGCATCTCTCGATCTTTTGATTCTATTGGTTCTTTGGATACATGTCCCTTTAGCTCTTCTCGTAGTGGACAATTATTTAAAAGAGACGCCGAAATTCGGGATCGAAACGCGGTGAGGGGAGGGGGATAGGGTGGTAAATGGGGAGATCGTAGACAAAACGAAAAGTTTACTGACTGGCACCGAATCGAAAGCTGAAGAGCGGCAGAGGGCAGCGAGAGAAAAGATAAAGAGAGATATCGGACAAAACAGTGAGAAGGACGATAGGACAAAACGAGAAAGAAATGAAGGAAAAAAGAGCACACACTCACCACCCGCTGGGTTGGACGAGACGCATGCGTGCGATCCCCATACTGATGGCATACCATGTTTCCATGCCTATACAGCTATCTTCTCGTACTCCCTTCTCTCCTGCTCTTCCTCATCTCCTCGATCTCTCCTATTCAGCCTCCTTCTTTCTAAATTTCGTTTCCATTCCTTCTTTCATATTTTTTTGTTCTTTTTTTCTTTCTTTCTCCGTGTCCCGATATAGGTATCCTTTGTGATCATTTTTTTTTAATTTTCATTAAATGTTAGGCAAAAGAAAAAATCAAGGATGAAAGTTTCTATAACTTTTGCAAAATAATTTTTTTATTATTTCAAACTTGATAAATTCATGATTCATATATAACTTTTTGCGACTGTCAATATGCTCTACATGCTATTTCATTTTTAGCATTAGTATTAGTTTTATATATATAAACAGAGAAAAAGAGAGACAGAGTTAGAAAAAGAAATAGAGAACTTTTTATATCAATTAAAGAACAAAATACCTAAGTCAGTTTTTACCTGCAGATATTTTTTTATGTATATGACGAACGTGTGAATTAATGTGCCAAAATAATTTATGTTGTATAACATTTATTTACGCGTATTACTCAAATCACAAATCATAATTATAATAACATGTAATAAATTACTTGACATTGAATTTTATTAACCGGCTTCAATATCAAAAGAAGACGGAAAGTACCGTGTCGACAATTGCCAAACAAACAAGTTGGGAAAACTTATTCTCGTCCAAACCATTTATGCACGTACGTCCTTTACGTCTTTTAGGCCACTCTGCAGGTAATTTATAGCTTCATAACGGCTTTATGACAAATAATGCGTATATACAAACATTGTAACCGGCAGTACGGTAAAAACTTGAGGTATTCCTTCGGGCCACTGACCGTGACTGACTGCTTCGACTGCGTACTATTGTTCGTTGTCTTTTTTCCCCTTCTTTTTTTCGTTTTATTATATTTCTCTTTCTTATTAGATTTCTAGATTTTTTATATCAACAAAACGGCATTTTTTGTTTAACGTAACCATATTCTCATAATCACAAAAGTCGTAAAGTTTCGAAAAAAGCAGCAAAAGATTAACACTTCTGAGACAATAGGATCATATAGTTATAATCACACCACGTTTCGTTTTTTATTTGAGTAATATAACTATTTTTAACAATTTTCTCTAAATTGTATTGTCATCTAATAATATTTTGACCACTACTCGTATATTAATTAATTTTTAAAGATCTGTTATTATCAAAACGCGGAAAAAGAAGCTTCTAGTCGCTTACTTGATAGGTATGTAGAAGCGCGTAATTAAAACAGCAAAATGACAGTTGAAACGAATATTTCTGTT
>NW_017256404.1:692835-727684 GCF_001594055.1 Mycetomoellerius zeteki
TAATAAGGCGGGCTCGGCTCAAGTCGGAAATTGAAAAGATCCAAAGCGATGATACAGCAGCGAATTTTCAATCGACTTTTTTAAGATTAATTGACAGATATTCCACCGGTATTGATCCCACGTACCACTTGGTGTATGCGTGTCAAACGAGAGTGTCCTCGCGTAATCAAGACAGTCAATACATTTGATGGCCTGAATTCGCGTAGGATTGTTAAAAAAAAAAAAAACATTGAATACCTTTATTATTAAGCTTAGCAGAAATATGTAACATAGATATCTGTGCCACCAATAATAAAGATTTATAATATTGCCATAAATCACAAGTTTTTAGAGCACAAAAATTCACCAAGTAAGGCACCGTCGTGCGTCGTCGACTCTTACTAGAATAATAAAAATAAATGATACGAAAATCATATTCAATTCTTATTATCTCAACCTTAAATCAGATATTAAACATCGATAGCTTTCGAAACATCATTGACTCTCCGGGGAGTTGACAAAAAAATGCCACCGAAAACATAGTTTCGGAACTTATTTATGGACTCTCCAGAAACGCTTCATTATCTCCAAGAAAATTTAGGAGGAACATTTATATCCCGACATTCAAACTAATTATTACCTTGCCAGAATGCGGATACACCTGTTACCTGGGGAAATCTATCCGAACAGCTTTGTACCAATGATATACGACCGTCAACTCTTTATGACGCCTCATCGGAATTTCCTACCGTTTTTCGTCACCTTTTTTGTTCTGCTTCAAAGCATCTTATGATTGCGTCCATATACATATTTACCGCACGAGAACTCTCGACCGACAATTCATATATTCGACATTACGACGTCCGGCGAGATACTGCGCGAAGAAGCTCTCTATTAGCTGCACTACAGTCTATAAACTTGGGACGTTATTCTTGTGGATGTTAAGTATCACCTAGACATCCAGTTAACCGATATCACCGTGCTGAAACATGGATGGAGTGAGAAAGAACATTCCTATCGAACAAGAAACGCGCGTTCGGCCTATAATAATTCCTTACGTCATTAAACGAGCATGCCAATGCGGCGCGTACTTTCAGTGAATTTATGATAATTACAAATCGTTGGTATAGAGACTGTCCGGCGATGATCATCGCCGTCTAAGAGAGCGGGGGATATATACTGCCGAAACGGCCGGGTCCAGGTCGATCCGGATCCTCTACATATTCATGCGGGATTAAAGTCGGTCGCCTCGCCGACCGGCACCGCGCGGGAGACGGTAAAAAAAAGAGAGCAGAAGGGACCATAGAGAGAATCCCGATTATTCATGACGCGGGGTGATGCTCGCAACGGCAATCCTGCTCTGTTTGAACAAGGAAACGTGCACGGTGTGATCACTGATTTCGTTGTTTGCTCTGTATCCTAGATAAAAACTCGCTTCCGGTGAAACGCGACGTACGGATGGTGCAAGAAAAATAATGAATTGTGACACTACTAACCGATTAATCAACGGTTTCTCATTTTTTAGATTATGAAAATCTATCATTTGTGAGACTTAATTCGAAAGTTCAATTTTTTACGTAAAAGAAAATCATTGATCATCTTTACGAATAATAAATATAAATTAATTATTATTTTTAACTGCCAAGTAGAAGTACTATTTATGAATAGGTAAACAAATTTATTTATTATGACAAATTAAATTTATTATAGATACAACGAAAAGAAATTTATACATAAAGTTTATGCGATTTTTTTTACCTGTAAATTGATACAATTTGCGCACATAAAGCTGCATCTAACATACATATTAATGTATATTAACGAATAGCGCCGAGGTGAACTTTTGCCGTAATTGGAATTTTTCGTTTTGCAAAGTACGACTCTCGATAAATTATTTAACGCGTCATATGTTAAACGCGTCATTAACTGTGGCACAAGGATAATTGAAATTAAACCTTCCGGTTGGCGCGACAGATAGAAATTGTTCCGCATCATATTTCTCACGAGCAGCACACCTCTCGTAAGCCATCCTTTGATTAATTGTCTCCAAATATCTCCAGGACACATGCCCACAGGTCGTGAGCTCTCTCCCTCTCGGCCGGGCGCGACTTGTGTGTACGAAGGGCTGGTTACTCTTCTCCTTTATATATATATATATTTTTTTTTTAACACGTCCTCTAGATCCCTCTATCCCGTCTTCCGCGTCCTTTGCCATGGAAGACTTTCAATTCGGTCCATATTTCACGCGTACGATATTTTTAAACAGAACGGAGAATGAGTAATGGCAAGAGCGCTTTCCTGCCGACCCTTTTAAACGAGGGGATTCCCGATATAGCGATGTACAACCTAGAGACGAATTTTCTCTCTCGGCGTACCGAATGTAACGGTATTGACTCTTCACGAGAGCGAATGAAAGCTTCAACATTAAACATGTCGCAACTCTGGCTTTCGAACGCATTTACATTCTATTCAAATTGACCTTATACGACTATATACATACTAGAAATTGATTATAGTTCTATGGAAAATAGATATTGATACTCACACTCAAGTAAAATAAGGTAATATGACTGTCGTATGTAAATACGAAAAGTTTGTTAAAATTAGAAAACTGCGCGCGTTTCGGAATTTTAATAAATCATCTGGAAACCGCAACGTACAATATTCCATCAAAAAAATTATTAAAGTTATAAATAATAATATGATGCTTTTTGTTTTCATTTATACATCAAGATTTCTAAAAGTAGGATATACTAATGTAAATTACATATGCAACCTATCGCAACAATGTTATATTAATATCATTGGCTCTATATTAATATCCATAGTGTTATATACAATTCATTAATTTAATAACTTAGAAAATATTACGTGTCTCTTTTCTATCTAGGTACTAACTAACTCGTGCGAGATCAGTAGCTAATTGCAAGTAATGTATTATGTAGCAAATTTCTCGAGAAGAAGCGAACGAACAAATCACATAACCGAAACATATGTGTTGACAATGAGAAGACATCCGAGAAAGTATTAGAATGATATCTGGTAGGCCTATAAACATGAGTTGGACCGAGCTTACTACGGCTTATTGTGGCGCAATGTTCCTGCCATGTGACCGAACCGGCATGCCTCGCATGAGACACACCGCACGCATGTGGCATGAAAATGCGACTTTATAATGGGATTAGGTAGGTTGCAATTCAGATTATAAATTGGATTATGGCGCACCGTTAACCGCACTAAACGCTTTAACCGCCCCCGCCACTGCACGCCCTTTTGTAAACGCGCAATTTGCCCCCTCACTGCATACTTTCACGAATTGACCTCGCGGCGGCAATGGCTATTGTGGCATAAATTGCATCGTCCGACGAGAGAGAGAGAGAGAGAGAGAGAGAGAGGGGGGGGGAAGAGACTTTTCCAGAAGAAGCTGCACAATAAATGCGCCCATCGAATTCCTATTTTATTTGAAACTTATGAAAGAAGGTAAATATAATATGTTGTTATGATATTGTTCGACGGATACTTCACAACTTTCACAAATGCTGCGGATAATCATTCTTTTAGTGTAATTTATCTAATTGTCGCGTAGATATGAAATAAATAAAAAACAGAACATTGTTACAAAAATATAATTTTCTTCTCTTACTAAAATACAAAACGCACTATTAAAAATATGTCGTACATAAGTAATTTATGGAAATATCAAATTTGATGGAAGACAATTCAAAAATAACCAGAAATTATAACCAGGAGCATTCCGCGAGTTTAAGTCGCGCGCACGACTTCATAAAAGAATACAATGCAACAGTCTGGGTAGAGGTCAAAGAGAAACAAAAAGCATAGGAAGAGTGTAAGGAGAATGGAAAGATGGAAAGGTCAGAAGCAAAAGCAGAACTAAAAGGATCACCCGCAGGGCGAAATAATACCAGGCAAAATGCGGTGGGCCACCCTTCGCCACGCTTTTCAAATCGACGTGAGATCGTGACCAATGCGAGAGAAAGAGAGACCGACGAAGAAAAGGGAAGTCGCCAGGATTTTTGTTTAAGTGCCTAGAGGTAACCCACAGCCGTCGAATGTAGGCGGACAACGACGCATTTCACCTGCCGTCAGAATTACCTGCGCAGCCTGCACTCTGTCTCGTAGCCCTTGATTTTCACTAATTCTTCGAGGGGAACCATTATTATTCTTTGCTGCAGAATGCGGAACTGATTCGCGACTCTCTATACAAAAATCTTTTCGACACACCAAGTTATTATCCTAAACTGTACTCAATTTGAAATAAAGACCGACTCGACTAACTCAACGTGTACAATAGTATAAGTATACTTATGGCGCGTAAGTAAAGAAGTGTAAATCAACAAAAAAGCAACGTAAATCTTCGTAAAAAATAGAGATTATATCTTCGTTGGATTTTTCAAATGCAAGAAACCAAACTGTTTATATATCATTCAATCATATTCAACATAGATAGAAAATAACAAGAATTTTTTTTCTTTATTACGATAAGCAATCATTTCTTTTATTTAAATTGACGGAATTATTCACCAATTAGTTTCACGCATTACTAACTTGTAATAAATTCCATCGTTTCACATCAAGATAACGACAAATGATCTTTATGTATTCTTAATTCCCACACGTCCCGTTAGATTTTTAGTAATTGGTAGGAATATAGGAAATCTAGAAATCTATCTCTTCTCTCGCGTGCCTTGCCTTCAAGAAAAAATATCCGGAAACTCTACTGAGCTCGCCTCTCTGACCCATGCATTGGCGTAGACAGCATAACAGTAGACAAAACCAATGGCGTCGTCAAAGTAATGTAAATTCTATGATCAAATGGTGATTAATGATAGTCGCGCTCCACCGAGATAGTCGTGTCGTTGAATCTCAAACGGTACAGGTCGTACATCTTCATTTATGATACTTTGCTAAAAAATTTCACAACTTCGTTAAGTTGTAAATGAACTACATCTTTCCGAGTGTATTCTTCCGTCATTTCCATTTCCATTTATCATTCGGCGACTGTCTTAAAATACATCAGTGAAAAGTGTTCGATGGAATTAGCAGCGATAAAGATACCACAGAAACATAAAGTACACCAGCTGCCGATCGCAATAAAAAGTTTACGCGATATCAGGTTTTGTCAGCGCACGCTTGTACAAACGAGATGCACCTGACGATGACTGCGTCTTGGCACTTTTTTCTCTTATATGTATGCGTTTAAACCAATATCAAAATGAATTATATTATGTTCTTACTACGTGTGTCGCCGTTCGCGCCATCGTAAATATCCAACGATTTGCTTTATGATCTAAATAATCTATTTTATTACGATTGATCTATATATTAGATATGTACCTAGACAAGTGAAAAAAACAGAAATTTATACTTAACCGTTGAAAAAAAAATTTTCTTTACACAATCGTAATGCGTGAACGTTAAATACTTAATTTATACTTGAAAGTAAAAATGCGTTATAAGTGCTGGCTATTGAGTATTGGTAACATTAGCGTCATGGTGTAACGGCGAGCTACTGAACTAATAATTCCATAAGTAATCATTAGGATTCGCTATATAATAGCAGAGATATTAAGGGAGGCCACGATATATACCCTGACCATAATACCACCTTCTCCTCTATAGATTATTTAAAATTAGAACGTATATAGGTGTATATGTTTCAGAATTACCTTTTAGGAACTTTATAAATGAGCTACCTTTTTTCGATGCACGTCAACATTAATTAAAAACTACTTTACACTCTCTCTCTCTCTCTCTCTCTCTCTCTCTTGTGTCGAGCATTAATTAAATATTTTTATCTATGTTTGAAAGATCTGGTAATTGTGATATATTTAAAGTTAAAGATGAAAAAAGGAGCGGTCACACGATAGTTAGCAACAATTAATTGCATACTTTTTAACGTGTGTCATACATATGCAGGATTCGCGAGTACGTTCGATTCGTATGGACGCTCGTCTTACGGATATTTTCCATTTATGCAAATTCCGCTGGCATGCGCAAGCATGCGAGGACGCTATCGCAATTAGGAGTCGCAGTTGTAACTGCGTGCATAAGGGTGTCGTAACTTCGGTGAAGAGGGCTTTCTCGCGTAACCAGAGACGATACCACGAAGCACTTACCGACCTTAACCGAGAATATTTTGCGCCCTTACCCACTTCGACTAATGCGTTAAGTGGTGTGCGTTGTACATTTATGCGGTTGTAGTAACATGCACGTGAAATTGCATTTTATCCCGATCGTTGGTGTTTTCACGATTTTGAAACAGAGTTAAAAAAGTCGATTGGGAATCGATCGTAAAATCGTAATCTTAAAACAATCTGAAACCAGTCGCCCGTGTCGTACGTGCATCGAATATATACATATATATACGGTTCCACCAAAAGTTCTGTCCATTTTTACGCTATCAAGTTACATTTTGAAATATTTCCGCTACCGACCCAGGACACGAATATCTCCCACAATCGTTAAACCGCAACTTTTTTTTTTCTTCAAATTTCTTAATTTTCTTCGTATCGCGTGATACTGCGCAGGAGAAGGACGGATATAACACCGTTCTCGACGGTTTATGCCTCGTTAGCGTGCGCTGCGGCACACTGCAGGCACGCTTGGTAACCAACACCGTACCGGGCGCATATAGTGGCATGGCATGGCATTTTTACAAAAAAGGCAAAACGAAAAAAGGAAGAAGACATGAATTCCAGAGAAACGCAGAACTTAACCCTCAATCGATATCCTAATAATTTTTTTGGTCACGTTAGGCTATCATTTCACGATTACGAGGCAAGAGAGGAAAGGAAGCGAGAAAGAAGAAACAAAAACCCCTCTTTATAAGTACACGGGGTATGTCTTTGCGCGCTCATTTTCACCGGTATCTTCATGAGCGAAAGAGAAGAGAGAAGAGATCTGCCGGCACGCCGTATCTCCGTATTATTATGATAAAATATTTTTTCAGCCATAAATATACGTCCGGAACGCGAGACCCCTGCCGCGCGCAGGCCACCCGACGCACGTTGCAACGCGATAAACGCATCGCACTTGTACACGTATTCGTGCACGCATCCGCCGATCTTATATATACGCATAAACCATAGTGTCTAGGATGAACAAGCGACTGGTGCAGGACGACATTGCAGTCATGATATCTTGACACTATCAACATGCATAAGATGCGATACGTTATTGATTTCTATCTCTGTGTGTATAGTATTAGGGAAACACATTAAATAAAAGAACGTAAACTATTAACATTAAATGAAAAACATTGTAGCCAAGTAGTGACATGTGTTTTTCTTTGAGACACTTTTACAAGTGAGAACAATCAATTATCCCATTCTTCAGTGTTAAATATTTTTTGATATTAATTTTAATGTCTGTGTATATGTATTTTATTTTGTTACAATATTTTATAAAAATTATCGAATATGCTCTGAGGAAAATGGCGTGATCTTCTATAAGATTTGCAAATAAAGGTAATATAAATATAAACAATATTTTTACTCGAAATATTTTTCGTTGAATGCACGAATTAATTATCGTTAGATCAATTTTTTCTTATTACAATATTTTGTAATGAGAAAAATTAGTTTAATGATTATTATATCATATTACGTTATTTTGTAATATATGTTACATTAGCGTGCGATAGTCTGAATGTTGTGAGAGCGACATATCACATTGGAATGCGTTTATACCCACGAGGGTCCTATAATTCAGCGATTCGCTTTCAATGCGTTCGACGGATGTATCGGCATGTTTGCGTAACCCGACAAAATATACAGATCGAATTCGGAGTGATTTGTTTTCTCTACCGTTAGAAATTTTGTTCGACCGTCTAGGCCGCGATGTAAAAATAAACATTTTTTTTTTCGGAAGCAAAGCTTTTCCGCGCCGCGAACAGAACCATTACATTCACCCACTACCGTCCCCTGTCCGAAACAAAACTTTATAGCTAATATATATATATATAAAAACACATGACATACATATATATTTATATATGTATGTATGTATGTATGTATATACAGGGTGTCTCAAAAAAACGGATCGAAACACAATGGGGAAACACACGCCTGTCATATAGCTTGAAATAGAGACCATAACGCATCTATCTTCGAACTATTAGCTCCTACATAACTCATCTCTTTTCCCCATCAGGCAAATTGGTATTTCGATCGAAAACGACTTTCCTCTCCACCCCGCCTATTCTGTCAAACTCGGTGCTTTTACGGTCAGTGACTTATGGCACAGCAACGCGTTCAAAATCTCATGATTCATGAAAATTTCTCTTTCACAATATTTATTTCCATGTACCGACATGTGGAAATTGGTGGCTGCATTTAGTGTACTGGAAATATTTGTCTTGCTTATTTACAGACGACAGAAACTGTCGGATCTTCAACGAGCAATCAAGTTTTATATTAGCAATAAAAACAATCGTTATTTTACGTAGGAAGAGTCCGAGTCCTTCGCAAAAGTGATAAACTGGAAATGTAAATGACTCGATTTCCATCTAAATCAATCCCGATTGTGTTCCTCGAAACATTCTTAAAGTAACCACGATCTTGAGTATTCCGTGATTGAATGTATCTTAAGGGGGTCAAACCGGAGGGGTTCCCGAGTCGATCGACTCGCTGCGGGGATGCTCTGAATTCCGAAAACGAACTCTCGTGGGCGGTTCGTGGCCCATAAATACTCGCGGTGTAAACATCGAATCGCCGATGTTTGGCTGGATCGAGCTCGACCAAGCGTGCCAACGGATTCGATCATCTGATGTAAACCCTTTGCTAAAATAAACCCAGTTGGCTTGCTCATGCTCGACCGCCCGACTAATAACGCGATTGCGGATGATATATATGGCATACTAATTATTCCTCATGGTTCTCTATGTTTCTCGCGCAATGAATTAACTACTGATTCACACCAACCATCTCGAAAGAAGTAAATCGATTTAGAGTTCGTGCGAAACTATAACACACAAGTAAGAAAAGCGATTAGGATATTGAGTCGTATAAGTTGATCAATCGGCAATAAAATAACGTCGTACAATAGCACTCGATTTTTCCAGTAAATTTCATGCTTTCTGAACTCATTTAATTTATACATTTATTATATTTTCTGAATTTATATCATTTATACATTTTATGTATAATTGCATTAAAATTACATATCTCAATTTCAACTCATTTTTATGTGCGATACAAGCTGTTTTTTTCGGAGTTTATTCGATAATTTTTATATAACAAGAGCTGGTAACAAGATCCTATTGAGCGGCATAACGAACGGAGTTCCATGCGCAGTAAAGATAGCACGAGGAACAAGAAACTGCTGTACCCGGAGGGCTTCTGTATTAAACGGGCTTCTATTCGAGAAAATTATTGCGCGCGTTCGAGCCGTGTTTCGAGCCGAGGGTGCGTACAGTACGGCTATACGCAAGATACGATCGTCATCCGTTGCTCTGACAAAGTAAAGTCGCTGCCGGAAAAATTGCAGCAGCGTGGTTTTATTAACAATGCTCGCGCGATATCGCGATCGAGGATCTGGCTCGCGTAATCATACGCAGGCGTGATATCTCGCTGCTGTTTCTCCTACGAAAGCACAAATCAACCATTGTTTGGTGGTAACAGGACGGGATACCAGTAACTGGATTGTGTATCAGCAGATGGAAGATGAAAGAATTGGAAATTTTTCCATTCTTATTTCGTTGAAGCAATTTCTTTTCGAGCAAGATTATTCAATTTTCTATATAACCGTAACTCTTCGTACATTTCTAAAAATAAAATATTAAGTCTTGGGTTGATTTTGCTAATGCAACTACTAATGTAATCATGTATAAAGATCTGTATATAAAGATAATAAATACAAACGATATTTTGCTCGAAATATTTTTTGTTGAATGCATGAATTAATTATCATTATCAGTACAAGGATATTACTTTATCTCGCCTAATTTCGACATTTACTTCTTATCTGCTTTAGTTACTGAGGTATAAATCATCCTCTCCCGTAAACAATTAATTTTACGTATCTTCGCGTAATAAACTCGAGCTGTCGCGCAATATGATGTCTCCGGAAAATTTACTCGCGTAAAAACTGACAGCGAGGATTTTCAAGGTATAATTTCAGCATCACAATTTATGTCGATTGCGTGAGAAAAAATCATACAGATAATAAGTCAGGCTCGAAAAATTAATTTTACTTAATAACTCGTACAAGTCGCGGGGAATTAATTGCGGAGCGATCTCGCAGTTGTCGTGTAACCAATCACTTGGACGGACTGGACAAGCAATTTCCGAAAGCGGGCTCGCGAGTGATACCGCCTATATTGCGTTAATTGATTTGTAAAAGGCGAAATAACAGGCTTCCAGTCTCGGACGTAGCCAGAAGTGCAATCGACGTCGGCGGAGTCGTCGGCCGCAACTCACGCATAACTCCATGCCAGTATTATAATTGAACTTGGCGCAACGGCGGCGATCGCCCGTACAATTACTCCCGGCTCTCTTTGGCCGCCGCAAAGATCTATGGGACAGTTGACGCGCTGCGAAGAAGTGAAGTTGAAGGCCGCCGGCCAAGTTGGACCCCGGCAATTACACGCGATTCGCGTAATCGTAAAACGAAACGAACGCCAAGTGCGCGCGCAATGTCGTTGCCGTACGGTGTTTTCCTATATGCGCGGAGCCCCTTCATCGGTGAAGTAAGCGCGTCGTAAATCAGTCGATATTGTATAGGTACAATGAGAGAGTGAGAGATAAAGCAAAAAAGAGAAGAGTCTGTTCTTGCGAAAGTGCATGGAATGCAATTTACTAGGAAATTATCCATCTCGACAAAAGTATAATTACAATTATATTTTTATCGAGATGGATAATTTCTGACTTGAGATAATCTTTTCATCATTAAACATATGCTTAGATGTTTCTTAATATTGATGGTATAATGCAATACGGAATCTCTCTCTCTCTCTATTTTTTATATATATAACGGATTCTGAGTTTTAAAAATCAGATACTTATTTCAAAATTGCGATATAATCTGAAAATGAAAATGTATGATTTTAACTTATTCCTCCTATACTTTACTATCGAAAGTGACTTGCCGTGCGGCCTGAACGGCATTACGTCACTGATCGCAGGTGCAGTTCAGATGCAACCTGCGATCTGGCGTACCCACGGTGTACCAGTAGTGGAGCAAGAGTATCGTGCTGTAATGCGGCGAAAGAGGAAGGAAGAAGAAGAAGAAGAAGAAGAAGAAGAAGAAGAAGAAGATGAAAGTGAAGAAGAAGACGACAAGGAAGGCGGAGGAGGCAGACGAAGAAGCGATGGAGGAAGAAGAAGAGAAGGAGAAGGAGGAGGAAGAGGAGGAGGAGGAGGCGAGAGGAGCTCGAGCGTGAAACACGTAACAAGGATGGAGAGAACGAACAGGCACTGAGTGCTCCGCCCCAGGTACACGGCCAACATGGCCGCTGAGGGACGGATTGGCGGAGGCCAGCCGCGACGCCAACCGATGTCGTCGTGACGCCCGCGCTTCACTCAGCTCGGCTCAAACTCAACGGATTTCGTTCGCGTCGGCCCCTACGGCACTCCTCCGTTCCAAGCGGTCGCCGCCCACCCTTCTTCAACTTTCCCTCCGCACCGACCTCTTCACCGACGAGCTATACCCTCTCCAAAGTTGCACGTGTAACGCACGCACTCCCGCTCTTCGCTTCAACCGATTTCCATCCACGATTTCGTGCAACACGATGGTCAGAACAATCGATGGATCTCGCTCCCGTCTGATCGATCAATGCTTAATCGATGTTTCTCTTTTGCGTCTTTTATACATACATACACGAATATTTTAACTTGCATAAATGGATACGGTAGAATATAATTTACATAAAGAACGGAGACTTTTGACAATCAAAAGGAAGGACACTTGATTTCTTCAAAAATTCGATGTAACAGAAAATGATGAAAAATCGTCGTGGCAATAACAATAAATAAGAATTTAAATTTGTTTATGAGTGAATCCTACAAATTATTATTATAGTTGGTATCATCCTTCTAACATTGGAATGAAATAAATAAATTTTTTCGTTGGGGGGGGGGGAAAAAAAAGATACGTTGCTATAATATTCACACACGTTAAAATATTCTTTGTTTTATCTTAAAGTTATAAGACATCAAACGTTCAAACGTAATTTGAAGCTAATATCAAGTATATTAATTTGACACAATTCTTATAAGAAACAGCAAATTATACAAGAATAGCGTGTATAGGGCATATATTTGTAACGTATTGCTAAGCCGGAAATATAGTGTATTATTAACCACAGGATGTGGTTTGTTCGTCTCACGTATTCGTTGCTTACCAATGCAATCACGTTTGTAACTAAGTTGCAGGCCGCGAGGCGTTGCAAGAATACTCGAGTGCATGATGCATGACAAATATGCACGCTAATGCAAGGGTACCCTTGCAGATTTATCTTCGCTCGTCCGCACCGATGTGCGAAACTCGCTCCCGATAAGTAATTAAACTTCCTAATGCAATTTGCATTAGTTTCTTTAGCAAGTATACCACAGTCGGCAGAAACAGTAATGGAATAAGCCTTACGCGATGATTAATTAATACAATCGTGCCAAGGAATCAATGTTACTTTTTTATTTGACATAACCTCACTCTCAATTAATCGTTTTGTTTGTATTGAAAAAAAAACCATCGAATAAAAATACTATAGTACTATATCCTTTTTTATTTCAAAGCTTAAAGTTAAATCAAGTTTAAAATTCATAGAAAAAGCCTGGTTTATGAAATATTCTTTTTATATATTGAATCTCAAGGTACATAGCTAATAAATTGAATTGATAGTCGCACATACTTAAAATTGTTTTCTTGTCATCTTCAAATTTAATTCTCGGCGAGATCGCTCTAAGAACGATATTCCGAGTAGGATTCTGGTTTATTAAATATCTTTTTAGTTTTGTATTAAATCTCAGGCAACATTTATAAGAGAAAGAGAGAACCGACGAGGTAGATCGCGGGTGAGCGACGTGCTTGTGAGTCGGCGATTCGTTGCGCTTCTCCGGCGCACAGAGCGGTAGAAAGCGCACCGGTAAAAAGCTCTCGCATAATAATTCATCGGCGGTAGACAAGAAAGCGATGGAGGTCATAGCCGTTATTAGAGAAGTAAGCTTCGCGCGATTACATTTGGAAAACGCCGATTGTTATTGCGCACTGGCTAATGGGTGTCGGGTGATGAATACGCGTGAAACTCAAGTTATATCGCGCGAGCGAGAGCACGAGCGAAGAAACAGAAACGAGCTGCCACCTGTTGATTCTTGGCAGCCACTCGATATTTATGCATACGTGACGAAATATCGCTTAAAATGCTCGTCAGCATTAACATAAACTTGTACGTAGCAATTGGTGGCATTGGTGCTAGCTACCGGCTGTCATATAAATATTAAGTTCCATCGTGCTCTTTGTCATTGGGAAGTAATTCTTTCGCACATCATATAAAACCTAAAGTTAAGCAAGAGAGGATTTCTGACGTGTATTTATAACGATGCGTATTTAAGATGATAAAGCTGCAACATAATCTCGTTGAATCATGCAAATAATAGCACAAGTAAATCTATAACTCATGCAACATATTTTTGTTTAGATTTCAGGAAAACTTATTCGCGTTTAATTTATAGACAAAGAAAGTATATTAAAATAAAGTTTTTTTTGTGATATTTTAAACTTATTTACGATATGAGCAATTATGCTGAAGAATCATACAATTTTTTAAATTAAAAAATAAATTATCAATATTTTACAAGTATGAAAATATATAATTCTAATTCATAAGCATCTTTTTAAATAAATTTGTTTTAATATAAAATATTTTTTTATAAAAGAGCCATTATAAACTAATAAAATATGTAATTGATTGAATAGTAAAAAATAAAATAAGTTGAGAAACAGATTTGCTAGTGCTAAAGCTAAAATCACCGCCACCAGAGTGCAGCATTTAATTGGTACTCACCGAGCACCCTCTGTGTAACTCGAAAATAGCTCAATAGCCTGAAGATTTTCAGTCTCCTGTAAAATTAATTTTAAATACATCAATAATTACTTATATAAAACATTTAATTTTTATTAGGTATAATAAATTTATACAAACTAATCACATCAAAAGTATTACATAAATTTTTACCTTTAAATGATAATATATACGTTTCTTTTAGTGTTCAGTTAAACTATTACATATGATTATTAGTAAAATATTATTAGAAATCAACTAGTCTCCATATAAAATTTTGTAATTATCAAATAAAATTTGAAAAATAATCTTAAAAACTGTCGATAGTCGGTAACATCACAATAACATGCATCAGCTTACAAGTATGCAAAAATTGTACAAAAAAATTTGTCAATTTCTAAATAAAAAAATAGAAACTTTTTTACTTGACATATATATACCTAATTAAATATATGTAAAAATGTATAGATTTAACACATATCTTAATAGATCCATTTTTAAATTATCAGTAATATTATTACATTTTCAATACAAAAAATAATGTTTACCTATATGTATATTTTGGGATATTTTATTTACTTGCGGTATTCAATGTTAGCTAACAAGAGATGTCTTCCGTGTTTTAAATTCCAGTTGGAGTAATATTTCTCGCAATAAATTGTTACAGTTTTTATGATGTATGTTAGCCTGTTAGCATTAAATCATTAATAGCTTTCTAACAAAGATTATTTGCAGCAATAATAAATATATTAAATTACGTGTCAATTTAATTTGTAATATTACTATATCAACTGTAATCCAGGATTGTATATTTCAAGAAAGAAATAATTAATCAAAAATTGTATAAATTCACAAGAAGTATTATTAGGCACGAAGGACCGCCTTATCCATAAAAATATGACGTTTTTTTTTCACTCATGTATATATTTAGTTTCATCGGTTAATTTTCACTTAATACTATAAATTACTAACTACGGCGATTTCGCGTTTTTAACTAACGGAACAAACATATAAACGATGATCGTGGATGCAAGAACTGATCGTTTGCTATACTAATTATGTAAATAGATGTGTTGATTTATAAAGAATTCATCATTGAAGCAACGCTACGATTGCACGAAGTTTATTTGACGAATTGTCGTGTTCTCGTGCTACTAATATGATATATCATATTCCGAGATAAATTTTCCGTGCTAAAAACACTAGAGTGTAGCGATAAGTACATACCCTGCAACGATTGTATGACAGCTCGTATTTTCGATTAATTTTGGTGAGAAATTGACAATGACAAAATATGGCGGATGACTCCGTTCCTTCTGAACGCACAGACGCGGGACAGCGAGATCGAAATCGCGATACTAGCGTATAGCAACGATCGCGTTCAAGTGCCTTGCGAACGTTCGACACTTTGCAACATGCATTCGCGACACGACGAGCACGAAAATCGCTTTCGGACGCAAACGATCATGGAAAATGCGGAGCAGTTTTATCGCGGCTCTATTAGCCGCTGCGCGCGCGATTAACAATTAGCAATTTCAAATCTATCAAAATGCAACTTTGCATATTGATGCAGCGAACTGATCATAGATGGCGCGCGTAAATTCAGAAAGCTCACTTTTCAATGGCTGCGTTCGGAAACGTCGCTCGGTGCCTCCGCAATGTCGCGGATTCATCATCTGTCCTTGTTTAACATTTAATGTTAAAGAAGGACAGATGACGAATCCGAGGCATCGGAGATATCCGAGCGACATTTTCGAGCGCAGCTCGCCAATATACTTCCGTGCATATGACTCTCTCTATAAGCGGTTTTTATTTAATATTATTAATCGGAATTATCGTGTGTATTATCTGTTTATAATAATATTTAATCGGTAGATTTTTCAAATATATGAGAAATCTCTCATTTAATTGATAAATAACATAATATAGAAACCTGACATTATTACCGACAATAGATATCAAGAATAGTTACCTATCGATAAATTTCAGAAAAGTAGAAAATGCACCTGTTAAAAAAATATACTATAAACATCATCCATTGACTTCCTTTCGTATATAATAATTTTCGTATAGTATATTAAAGCGATAATGCTATGCATAATAAGAGAGACGCTAGAGATACAAGTACCGACACGACGCAGGTTGCTCGACAAGGCACCATCAGCTGACCTCAGCGCCGTAGACAGCAGCAGACGCGTATTCGTTGGTATTCGTAAATAACGACGCGTACGGACAGGTTGTACGGAGCAGCTTTCTTTAATAAGCGACGTACACGATATGGTAGACTTAAAGACAAACGTCAGTTTCGCATGCCAACGGTGTCTGCAACCGTTGAAATTAGACTCGAGTTTCGACCACCTTGGGGAGCACACTCTGGCAGAACTCTCACGTAGGTAATTTCTATTTTCTACTGGCGACTTAGACATTCATCACTGATCCGATTGCCCCACTCGATACCTTCGTATTGATAACGCTTCTGTATATGCACTGGATGCTTATGACTAACTGTGACGCACTAATCTAGTTATTTTCAAGAACACTGAATAATCTGAATTTTCCTAATAATTTTGTAGCAAGCACGAACTCTATTAATAAATGCAGCCAACATTGTGCATCTGTGTGTAAACAATAACTTTTACATAATACATCTATCTAAACTTTACGTGCACTGTCACTCAGTATACAAAAAGAAATTATGTTAGCCGTTAATTATATGTTTAAATGCTAACAACAGAGTACCAGTATAATTACTTAACTTACTACAATTGTCTAGCTATATATTGTATAGCTAATTTTGATTATTATTTCATTGTAGTTCCTATACAACAACAAGTTGTCGGAGAATTGGAACCTCAAAGTGACAGCATAGAACACTTGGTTCCACCATTCAGATTGACTGAATCAGGAAATGGTACAAATGGATTTATGTTGGTTGGCGATTCTGGTGAAACGGAAAGCTTAAGTCATCATTTAAAGGTATACAGATAATTAAAGAAATATCTTGAAACTGTAGCTACAAATTGATCTGTATTTTTTCTAGGTACGAGCAACGTTGTTTGATATCCTCAGCAGTAGCAGTTCAGCAGATCATCCACTTTGCGATGAATGTACAGATAGCCTTTTGCTATTAATGGATCAACAATTACGAATGACAGAAGGAGAGTGGTCAGATTATAATGAATACCTGAAGAAACTAGAAATTGAACAGCAGTATCAGGGACATGAAGATGTAGAAATGGAAAATCTCACCAAAGAGTTACAGGATGTAAAGGCCGAAGAAGAAAGATTGATAAGGGAACTGGAGGCATTGAGAAAAGAAGAAATAGCTACTAGGAATGCCATAGCGGAACAGGAAAGAGAAAAGGAGAGATTGCAAAGTGAAGAGGACAGGTATTGGAAAGAATATTCAAAACACAGAAGAGATCTCATGTTAGCTGACGATGAATGTCGCAGGTAGATAAAATATCCCAAAGCATACTTAAATATCATTGTTTTTCAAGTAAAACAATTGTTTATTAATATTTTTATTTCTATTATATTACGTAAAATGAAATTTTTTTGTCTCCTAGTCTAGATAATCAACTGACGTATGCAGCTTCGCAACTTGAAAGGCTGAAGAAAACAAACGTTTTTAACGCCACATTTCACATCTGGCATTCAGGTCACTTTGGAACTATAAATTCATTTCGATTAGGACGATTGCCGAGCGCGCCAGTGGATTGGAGCGAGATAAATGCCGCATGGGGACAAACAACTCTTTTACTAGTGGCTCTTGCGCGCAAAATGAATTTAACGTTCAAGCGTTTTCGTTTAGTGCCATTTGGCAATCACAGTTATATTGAGGCTTTGGATCAAAATAAAGAGCTTCCATTATATGGAAGTGGAGGATTTAAATTTTTATGGGACACAAAATTTGATGCAGCTATGGTAGCGTTTCTGGATTGTTTGCAGCAATTTAAAGAACAAGTAGAAAAAGGAGACAGTGAATTTTGTCTGCCATACAGGATGGATCGAGGTAAAATTGAAGATTCCGCAACAGGCAACTCTTACTCTATAAAGTATGTTTGAGTGTTAATAAATATCTTCAGCCTAACTCTTATACATGAAAAATTTACCTATAATACAAAAAGTATTTAATCTTTCTCTTTTCCTTTTTCAGAATACAATTCAATTCGGAAGAACAATGGACCAAGGCCTTAAAGTTCCTATTGACAAATTTAAAATGGGGTCTTGCATGGGTTAGCTCTCAATTCACAAAGGATGAACTGAATACTAATTGAATGTCAGTCTCCTTGTAATTTTATGTAACTTAAATTGTGCAACTATCTCGTCATTGCTTGTGTATAAATGCTCTATTTGTAAATAAATGCGGTTGAACAATAGCGTTTATTTTTACTTGCAATTAATTTGCCATTCTTTAATTTATTTTAGAGGCCTGAGCAAGATAAATTTTAGCTTTATTCTAATTAACAGTACTCAGATTTATTAAGTAGGAACCAAGACACACCGTGAAGGAAGCTGGAGGGACTCGGTACTTCTTTGGTTCTCATGTAATCCTTTAGCTCAGGAATGCTTAATTCCACCACTTCTATGACTTCACCTTCGGACTCGTCACCACCACCTTTGACAATGAAAGATTCAAGTTGGATTAAAAATTTTGTTGTATACATATTTGAGAGATAGTTTATGTCAATTATATTACGAAAGTCTTCTCTGAAACTACTTTGATAAAATATTACTTTAAGAATGTTTTACAGTTAAACTTACCAGGGTGTATCTTCATGTCGTCCGTGACTTCTACATAGAAAAGAGTTTGTTTTGCACTAGCAGAAGCGCTAGATCTAGAAAACACAAAATTACATTGTTTAATACTTACATATTCTAGACATAGTTTATTTTATTCAGAGCAAATTATATATGTACAGAAACATCTCTCATTACTTCTAAACTTAACAAACAACTTTGTCTAGTGCATAATGACAAAAATCAATGTGACTAAAGCATAGCAAGTATATTTCAGATATCCTACTTACAGATAGGTAACAATTTGTTTAAATGATGAAGTGGGTGCTTCGTAACCACACTCTTCCTTCAACTCTTCCTTTGCGATCTCGACGAGAGATTTATCCTTATCCACGATACCAGCGCAGAGTTCCAAAGTTATCCCCAGTGTCGCGGGATGACGCTCGATGTCGATAGCCTCTTGATTCTCCGGTAGGGATGCGTAATACACTGCTGGCCGAAATTGTCTAACAAATACGAGCTTCTTTCGACTTGTATTGAAGACAATTATACACACGCTGTCGTGAATCCTTATCACGTCCCAATTCTTTGATTGACCATCATGCGTGTAGTGCAAGCGAACGCTCCTTAACCACGGCGAGTCCTGCGGGACTTTTCCCACGCGGACATCGTGCAGATCAAGCATCTTCTTACGCGCAATCTGGTTCCTCTCATCCTGTATCGTGACATTCATCTCCTGTCAAAATACCGGGAGGCCGGGAGCACGAAGCACCGAGTAGACCTTTCCCTTAACCTCAACTCCCGTTGATAATGATGCGAAACTTTACACACGTGTATGCCACACCGTTCACAGATGTCGCTCATAGGATCAAACTAAACGCAAGTATCTAAGGCGTTTTTTCGTTATCTAACCAGAAGCGACCACAGCTAAGGCTATCTTTAGTCTTCAGGGATCAAAAGACGAAGATAGCCTCAACCGTGGTTGCTTCTGGTTGCATAACGAAAAAATGCCACTAGTTAGCTACTTGAATTCGCAAGTAAAAGTATGTACGAATTATACATATTCCGAGTGTATTTCGATAACGTATCTCATATTTCAATCCGGTGTGATCAATCTGGCTTTATTAATGCAAACTTGACCAATGTCCTACCAACCTCTCTCTGTTTCTATACTAATATAGATTAACCTTAATCTTGACTTAATAATTTATAGATACTTTTTATCTTTTTCTAGTTCTCTATAATTGCAAGAATTAGAAAAGAATAAAAGGTAAATTGAACCGAGATTAAAATTAATCTACATTAATATAGAAACGTGCATAACCTACATAAAACTTGTTTTCCTATTACACGTTTTGACACGATATAGATTCCGTAAATAATATTCAATAGACTGGATTTAAATACACCGTGCATCGACTGAGAAATCCTATATAATTGCATAGACACTATCTGAAATTATCTCGAATACAGTTTTAAACGCATGCTGTTTTTTGCACAATAAAAATAATAAATCTATCAGACGAACTAATTTATCGAAACGGGTTGGGAACGATTAGAAATAAACATTACTCAGATAATGACTTCTCTTTCCATCTCTTTAAATAATATCGGTCATTTTAGCGAGATATTAAATTTACGAAGGATGTAATCGCGTTTCATCTTTTCTCTTCTTCACAAATTATTCTCGCAATTAGCCGACTGAACTTACGAAAAGTATGGGTTGCACGTAATCGAATTTAACGCGTCAGAGATACAAACCTCCGATAAAGCTGCTTCTCTTTCATGATCGTGCTGGGGATAATGAGGGAAGGGAGAAGAAAAGGGAGGATGCCGTGGTTTCGTTACTTCTTTCCCTTCCTTTCCCTCCTGCCTCTCTTCTCCTTCTTCATCTTCGGCGTGTCGTCCGTCAGCATGAACGCGTCGAGAATCTCCTGCTGCCTGACCTGGGTGTCCACGTGAATGACGTCGGGCTTCTTGCGGTACCTGTTGACCGCTGCCGGCGGCGAGAATTCGATTTCCATGTCCGACGCCGTGGAGCTCGACGCGACGGAGGCATCATCCTTGTTGCGCACTATCTTGAACTGCAGCGGCTTCATCGGCTCCTCCAACTGCGCGACGTCCGCGGTCGTCTCCTGCCTGATCGGGTACATCGTCACGTAGTAAGTGCCATCCTTACGGTGAATGTGCAGGGTCGGTGGCGGTTCCGCGTCCTCTTCGCTCTCCTTCTTCACTTGCGACACGTAGCTCATGCTTTTGTACACCTTGCCGCGTCGCAAGCTGGTACGCGAGGGTATCGACCTTGCGCGATAATCCTCCATGGAAGCTCCCTTCGCTTCCTTCAACATTTCATTCAAGTAACGCCCGATCGCGCCTGGCTTCCAACCGATTCGCGGCTTGAGCTTGCCTACCGTTGCTCTCGTATTCCAAAGCCAGCCCATGTTAGCCGGCACCCTAAATCGTGGATCGATGCAATTCTTATGACCGTAATTAGTCCCAGGATAGACATCGCCAATAGAATAAACGTATCGCATCACTCGTCTGCTGACCTTGATAGGACCCCTATCACGATCACCACTCGGACCTGGCTTACCCTTCAGATATCGTCTCTTTTCGATTAATTTGCCAACAGCCTTTGCAGCGATGGTACTGGGCGGTAACGTCTGTATTGGCTTCGTCTCCGATTCCTCAACATCGTGCGGCACTGTTCGATTATTCTTTTTCTTCCGGCGAGATTTGCATTTCGGTTCACCGCAAGGACCAACGTTGACGTCTAGCGGCGCGGAGGTCGTAACGTCCAGTTCTTTCTGCTTTTCCAATTTCTCTTCCTTCTTGTCCTCTTTCTTTTTTGATGGCTTGACGGCGAGCGGGAGTAACGTCGTTTCCGGTAACAACGGTATCGCCTCGCGTACAACACCAGGGCGTCCTGGAATTATGGAAGTAGATGCAACGTAAGGTGCGGAGAGAGTACTAGCGGTGGGTTTACCAATCTGCGTATTGCAAGGGGCAGGACACTGAACCGTTGATGCTGGCGGTGCTGAGATGGGGTATCCTCGTTTTCTCTCGCTTGGTGTTTCTTGAATGGTGTAATCCCTTTGTATGTCTCGGCCGAAATAAGGACTTTCAGATGGATCCATCAAGCCAAGACCCTCCATACCTGGCACCTTACCGAGAGAATCCACGAATTCTTGGACCTCTTTGAAGGCGCGAATCATACAATCTGCACCCACACATGATTTTTTCGAGCATCTAGACGCATTTGTTTTCCAAGGCGACGAAACTTTCCTCGGACAAATGCAGGCTGTCCCTTTAATTCCGTCCGCTGTTCTTGGTCGAGATCTGCGGAGCAAGTTAGCGCCCGTTCTCTTGCTCTTTTCGTATATGACGGTCGTTGCTTCGGAAAGCGCACAGGCTGATGCACCATAATCACTTCCACCCATCATACGAGTTTTTAAATTAATATCATTCTCACGCCACGTGTATCCTTCGTCCCATGAAGCTTTGTTATTTAAATAATTATCCTCTGTGTCTTCACCACCTCTCAGTCTCGTAGAGTCATGATAGGTCACGTTTTGCTCGATATCTGATTTTAAATAAAAATTATCGGAAGCAAGCGTAGCGAGCGATGGAAATTTTTTAAGAGAATCGGGATTTCTTAAAGCCATGCAACAAGAACGGACACATCCGGAACGACACATCATTGGATGCATCGATCGGTCTGTCGGTAGACACGAACAAGTTGGTTCGTCATGATAGATCTCATAGACTAAACCACGGTACTTGTGATCGTTTAATTTCTCGGCGCTCGTTAATTTTTCGAATCCTGGTTGATTCATTGATATGCGAGGTGGCGATTCCGGTCTCGTCAACACAGGTTCTGTCTCTGTACGACCCTCCTGATTGTATAATTTTGAATATGTAGGATCCAGAATTTTGTACAATAATGATGTATTATTATCACATTTTTTCATGTGTCTCTCGTTGTTTTCATTTTCATCGGACAGTTTCGTGCAAGAAAGCTCCCAACCGAGAGGAAATCCTCGAAGTATAAATGACTTGTCGCGAAGCGTAAGATGATTTATAATGGAGCTTCCAAAACACGACAGTCTCATGCACATGGATACAGAACCGCACGGATTCCCATGTTCATCGGTCAAAGTGTAAATTTTTGTCAATACGTACGATTTTGATAGTCCATCTATCTTATCCTTGGCCGCAATTATGCGATCGTAAAAACTTGTTGGCAAAAACGCCGTTGCTGCGCAAAAGAGAACGAATCCAGCATCATCTCGCGATCTATTATTATGATCCTCCTCGAGAGAAATCCTATACACTTCAATGCTTAGAGGAGTCGATTTTACAGATCGTATTAAATTGTTCGGTGTCCGGACGAGTAAACATGTTTTGCCTTCGCAACTAATGTACTCATTGGAAAATCCATTTTCCTTACTCCTAGTTCTTCCGTCATTAATCTTGATTGATTCTTGAGCGACGACGTCGATAGGTTTAAGATCGACGAAACCTATACGTATCATCAAATCGCACCCTTTATTACTAACAGTCTTTTCGGGACATAAATTTAGATGATCAATAAGAATTTCAAGCATGTACAATTGTTCTCTTTCTAATATTGACATATTTTTCTTCAAGGCCATTTTGGGTGGATAAAACGCAGAAATGAAGATACGCACACGTTGTCAGCCACACGACAAATTTAGAAAGTGACTTCGGATTGACGTTAACGATGTGTCTGTACGGATTGCGCCATCAATTTTGGGAACGTTTCGGGTCTAAAATCGAACAATCTCTCCGCGCGCGCGTCAACAGGTCAATTGACATTTCTAGTTGTCAGATAGTTGTCATAACGACGAATTGAAAATAATTATTTGACGAAGGTAAAAAGTCGCACTTCAGAGCCCATTGAAAACATCTATCAGAAATTACTTTTTATCTTTCTTTTTTTTACCTTTCTTTGCTTTCTTATCTTTCCGTTTTTTAGCTTTCGCTTTTTTAACTTTCGGTTTTGGAGTAATCTCCTGCAATACCACATCCTTGGAGATTTCCTTATCGAGAAACTCGGGCGGTACAAATCGCGTCACGCGGATCTCCCGTTCCTTGTCCTGCTCGCCGGAAATGAAAGATTTAGGCCTCAACTCGTAGTGCGTCTTGAAGATACGTCCGAGGCATGCGACGATGAGTTCCATATGTAGCGTGCCAGACGGCTCTTCGCCTGGATCTACGAGGTGGATGCCGCCCTTCACCATAAAAGGTTTCGGCTGATTTTCTGGATCATTACCGAGCATGGAAATCTGATCACACAAACAGCCTGGCAGAGTCAATTCGGCCTCCGCCGTGGGATAAGTCTCGTCCGCGCGAAACACGCCGATCTTAAGACTCGACGAGCGTAATCCTTGGACCAAATCTCGCGGTCGCTTGACAAATAGGCAGCATTTACCAACCATAAAACGCACATCTTGATCACGCTTTGATGCGTCCGAATCGTCTCGCGTGAACTCAAACACGGGAAAGTCTAAAAGTTTGATCTTGATCACGATAGGGTGTTCGCCGATGTCTTTGATTTTACCGGGCGTCAATGTCAATTTATCGATTAATATCTCGATTAGATAGATCTGCTCGTCGTGACCGCCGAAACAGGACATGATGTAACTCGAGGCTTTTCTCGTGGGGAATCGAGTCGTATCTATGATTAAGATAAATTTAATCGAGTTGTTGAGATTTTCGTCGAAATAGTTGAAATAATTTTGTAGCAAAAGTTTTGAATGTCCGGACGATATTGTGTACAACAGTAGAATTTTTTGCCGAAAATTTGGAGGTTTAAAAGTATCGTGGATGGTTGACAGATGGAAAATAACAGTAGAATCGCGGTTTATTTCAACGTGGTAATCAGTATAATATAATAATTCGAGCCATATACAAGTTTATTCGCGTTGCCTCGTCACCAACGCAGAGTCTTATACGCTAATCGTTTCCCTGAATTTTAAGTATGGAACAAATTGAAACTTTATTGAAAGAAAAACGTGAGAGATAGTAATCAAAGAAGATTAATTTAATCGACGTCGCGTACATGTTTTCTTAATGCGAAGATTGGATTTTAAATACCTCCTTGCTCAGCTTAATTCTTCCTCGTGTGCACGCATACGCCGTCATCGATGTGCGAACGAGGAAAAAACCTATCAACTTACGGTCACGTACATCCCATCCACTATCCGCGCGATTCTTCGGCGTTTCTAATTCCACTGGCAGTTATTACCTAGCTCCCAAGGTGGTATATACTTAAAGTCGACGGTGCGAAAGATGCTGCTAGAACCGTTACGAAAACCTGCGAGAAAGACACCCTCGCAAATTCATACTTTCCATATTCCTCATTAAGAAGAATAATTTCACGAACGCCTACGTGTGCTTACAGAACGCGCGGTTCACGTACTGCTGGTTCTTTGAATCGATCACATCTCATTGATTTGAGAATAAAAAAAGAAACAGAATAAGAAAGATGCGCTTGTCGTAACTAAATTTTTGCCAAAGAATAAAACCTCTGTTAAAAAAAATGTTTGTTATTAACTCACTACAATCAGCTTGCATTGTAACGCCAGAAGCGAGAAAAAAGTATATGAAGAAAATTATTATAAACTGTATTAAAATGTATTTTTTAATAAAACGTTTGAAATCAATGGAATAATAAATTTAGAAAATATATTAAAAACTAATTAATATTTGATAAATAACCATATATTTGAAATTATTAATTATGTCTAACTATATATGGGAAACGAAACAAGAGCTATATGACAATCGTCGAATTGAGATAAATATAATTTTTTCTTCTATTCCAAAATAAAAGGAGAGTTTTCAATTTACAAGTGTACTTTATCAAATACAAAAATTGTTTTATTAAAAAATGTTTTTATTTCAATATATTTTGTAAGAATTTTTGTGTTTTCTCGCTTCTGACATCATTAATCTGAAGATCCGTCATGAGAGGTGTGGTCAGAAACCTTAAATCCACAAATATAAAAAGGTAATAGCTATTTTACCTTATGAATGACGAAAATAAAAATATATGCGCGATAATTTCATTCTTTTTCTTAATTAGCTCAATGAAACGTAGCTGCAATCTTAAGCCATTTCCTTCATTCGAGAATCAATCGTAGGAGCGACGAGTAATCCCGCCAACGAGATTTCTCGACCGTTTGGGATGGGGATCTCATTCCGTAGATTTCGGCGAGAGCAGCATCCCGAAGGGCCCCTGAGACACCGAAAGCCAAAGTATGCACTAATTGGTACGGGTGCGTGCGCGCGCGCGCACACACACGCACATGGTTCAAAGCGAGATAGGCGGACGCAGAGCGAACAGGACGAGAGATATATTCTGAACACCCGTGGACGCTCGTCCGGAGCGCGGTGGAACTGGTGGAAGCCTGGTGGAGCCCATCGGGCTTCGGACCGAAGTGAAATTCCGAGCCCGAGCGACACGGCGGCTCGTTAAAATGCTTCTGGGAGTTTCGGGCGCGGGACGCTTCTGGATAATTGGTGATTAGCGATTAAAACAAACGGATGTATCTCCGCCAGCCGGACCTGCTCTCCATCTCGCTGCACTGCCTTTTCCTTTTTCCTCGCGAGTTGCCGACACCTTTTTCTCCTCGAGAAAGAAACGTCTTTTATTCGTGCGACCCGACCGTCAGGATCGCTTTCCTTGTCGACCCGGACGTAGTTGTTTCTTTACGAAGGTGCGCCTGGGAATCTGAGTTGTCTGAAGCTCGGTCTGAAGGTCCTCGGTAATAATCGTAGCGGTATTCGAATGACCGGAAATAACGATCGAAGGTGGACGTTAATTCATCGTGAATTCTTATACCGGAAAGACTCGCATCGCTCTAGATAATCTTAAGGATTAACTCCTGTTTTGGCTGGCACATTGTCTTTATTTAAGGTTTTATTCTCAAGCAACAAATTATCCTGTTTCCTGCTATGGCAAATGTCAATTAGCATATACGCTAATGTTACTCCGAATAAGACGCGCTGTGCAAACAACCAATTTTTAAAGAATTTAACAACGCTCAGTAATTATGGACATTTAGAGCTGATTTCCTAGCACTCCGCTGCGCTGTCGTAATTTCTAGTGTTATTTACGCTAGAACTCACAAGTGCAAGCTCGAACAATGGCAACAATACTGAAAGAATAGTCCATAATCAAATTAAGTGTCGCGCGTCCGCTTAAGGATTAATCACTGTAATCAGCGATCTTTCCACGATAGCGCGCCGCAATGAGATAGTCCCTCCCCCCTCCCCTATTTCCGGTTCCATCGATGACCGTTATTCCAAGATCTGCGTATATTCCAGGAGAATGCATGCCTAAGAGAGAAATAAAATGCATTTTGCGACAGGATGAAACTGTCATGTAGATCTCTCTTTTCCTCTCGCATTACGACCCAAATAACACTGCGACGTTAAACCTATTTTCTCTCTCGCTGCTAAGTGGTCGCACCGCTTAATTATAAACATCGTGGAGAAATCTTCGTCGCACGAAGACGATCCCACGATGTTCTACGCTAGTTATTCGACTTCTCGTGCATAGGTAGCACTTCTCTTCGTTTCTACGTACTTGTTACAATACACGGAGAGTAGAGTGCTTTGCCGGAGTCTCAGAGTTCATCGGCAATTTGAATAATTTTCCCCCGAGAACGATTTCTCGTTTCATCTAACACTATATCACTTTTTATCACACGGCAGTCTTGCTTGTCGTGTCTGAACGCGATTGACTCAATCTGTTGAATTGATATTTGCATACTATATGTTGTACTATACGTAATGAGTCAAAGCCAGTTTTTTCTTGGACTTACAATTACAACGACTGCTGCATTTTCGAGATACAAGAGAATATTCAATTGTGATTAATTAATTCCTACAGCTACAACTACTTACAATTATGACGCTTGCGCATGCAATTGTAGAATGGACTTAACTTCTTATACCGAGCTTACTCCGCATATTGTAGACGACGCATTATAAATCGACCAGAACGAGTCGTTGTATCGGATGATATTAATATAATATATATTCACAAAACGAAGAGCGAAACGTGCGTACGTGGTAATTGTTTGATGCGCGTTTGTTACAGAGTGCGTGAAATAAATAGCGACGTCACTGTTACGCGAACTCGGTGATGCAGCGTACTATAGTAAACATTCGCGGCGACCTTGTTATCATTCGCGCGGCGAAGTTCGAGTAGGCGGGACGCAACGGCTCGAGTCGCTTGGCGCGTCGTCGTATCATTGTCCCTCGAGCCGCGAGAGGTGTACCGAGTAAAATTGGAGACGATTCTTCAATCTGTAAATACGATTGGGTATCCTACGATATACGATTCGCGAATTTATCACGACGTTTAAGCGACGAGCGTTCGTCAAGGTGAATATTTCGCGTGATTTATTCACTTGAAACGGTAAAATAAGATTACGAATTGTCTCTTTGTATTATTTATCTTTTTAATGTGCTCCTTGCATTCGAGTACCTTTTGTATCGCGCTTCAATTGTTTTTTTTATAGTTTGTAATTAAATTTACATATTAACATATTGAAAATTAATATTTTCGATTAATTCGTCGAGTTCTTGGGTGTATTTCGAAATGTACTGACAGTAATTCTGATAATAATTCTCCATATAATCTATAGCATACATGCCGTGAGAGCTACAGACTTTTGGTATTATTAGTATATTTTTAGAACACACTGCTATTTGAATATGTTAACTCGGTTCACATCATATCGCACGGTATCAGAACGAAGTTGGCGTCGTTGGCGACATGTATTTTTCGTCATTCACAGAACATTGCGAGTACGAAAGAGATTCTGAAATTCGGGTACTGTAACGTGCTTAATATTGTCATAATTAACCCCGTGTTTCGATACCCGTTAGTATAAATTCGGCGTTGACATATTTGAGCAGTATCTTGGAACACATATCTCACAAGATTGTTCGATCGAAGTCTAATGCTCATCGGCAAGGCAACGAATATATTTTTTAATTTTTGATATTGCATTTCACGGATATTTATCCTTGATTTTAACTCGCACGTTCGTTCGTTTTGTAACAAAGAATAGCAATCGACTCTGAACGCGAGCATATACTATTTGTTAAATTTAAAATGTTAGAAATGTAAGAAAATGCAGTTGAGGTGAGACAAGAATAACCGTCGCGCGTCGCGTCACTTCGCGAGGAACGACGCGAATGGTGTGAAGTTATGTGCGTATCGTCGCGCGTCACGGCGTCATCCTGCGCTTTTGCTTTTCTCTACGTCGCGCCGCGCCGGTTGCTGTTCGTTAGTTCGTTGCGTTTAGTTCTCTAATTCACGGAATGTTGCGAGATCAAGCGGAATCGTGGCTTCGTTCGATTCTTTCGTGATGATCCGCGTTGTTACGAAGTGATTAATTTTCGGGAGCGCAAAGCGTCGCGCGATTGTCGTGATTCGCAGGTCATCAGTACGCGATCATAACCTCATTTGCGCGAGTGTGCGTGAACGTAATGGAAAAACATCATGGAGAGACAAAAGGACTGCCGACGAGTAAGCGAGTCTCAACTTCATTGAATCCGCGTTTTTTCACGCGGTATTATTTCGTTATTAAGTGCGTCGAGATTAATATTGAGAATGCCATACGAAGTATCGCGCGATTGTTGTATTCTGATTATCGGTGCGCGATCGTGTTTTCGCGAGTGCTCCAGTGCAACAAGGAAGCTGCCACGGAGACATAAGAAAGGTAGAGGAGGTCTGGCAGGCATCAGGCAACGGCGAAGCAACTATAGGTAATTTATTACTTGTTTATTTATTTGTTACTTGCGGAATATTGATAACTTATTGTCCTCGCGACAATTCCATTCCGCGTTTTTTTATTGTGGAGCACATAAAGCATTAAAAATTATTTTGAGAGACTTAAAATGTTCATTAAAATATTTATGATATTTAATGTACATATTTATAAAATATTTCAATGTATTAAAATTTTATCTATAATTATTTTGATTATTTAGATAGAAATTAGAGATTCTTACATTTTTGTTAAACTTTATAAGAATTTATATCTGAAAAAAGTTTTTTAAAACTATTTTTTTGTGTATTAAATATCCGATTAAAAGACGAATAAAATAATCACGCGTAATATTTTAAAAAATGTTCATTGATTTGACATTGTTTTAATTTGGATATATTTATGTGTTACAGATTGATGTCGTACACTACACTCCGCTGCTGCGCATCGTACTGGTGAGTTAAATTATTTCTTATAATAATTTTAAGACAATAGACATGTGAAAATTACATTAAAAGTGTATCGTATAAAATAATATTGGAAATAAATTAACCGAAATAAATTAAAAATTTCTTTCGCGTGTTTTATTATAATATATAAAAATTTTAGTTTTTTATAATAAATATGTATGTATATTATTATCTCATTTATTTCTATGAACTACCGTAGAGGAAAGTCACCGATACTGACTGATTATTGCAAAATTGCAAACAGTATTATAAAAACCGCTTGTACCATCTGATAGAAGACACTTTTCAATTTGTATTTACGTTTTTAAAGTTTCATTTTTACCTTTTGTTTAAGAAATATTGTCTAAAAACAAAGTGGTATGTCGGTATCGACGACTTTCTTCTATATATATATATAATAAATTATATTTTTATACATATTTGAGAAAAGCTAAGAATTCAAGTTGCAAATTTCAGAATGTATTATAAATAAATGTAATATTTCATTAATCTATTGCCTTGATGTATTTAAATGAATGGGCTAATTGTAAGACTAATTAATGGAAACATTTAATCTTGAAAAACACAATTCCTTTCATCCATTAATTCTTTTCATTCATTATTAGCGTATATATCATTGTAAATGTCAATTAATTCTAAATGCATAATACGAATATTACTATTAACTATACGAATATTAATACTTTTGAGAAAAAAAAGCTATGAAAGATATTTTAATGAAAATATTATAAAGTATTATTAATAATATTTTATAATTATCTTATATAATATTAGTAATATTTTATACTTGATTTATAATATTCATTAAGATATCTTTCACAGCATAATTTATTAACTTACATATTTTGCCTGAAACTTTTTTAACAAAAACTAATTGTTAAACAATGCGAAACTTATTGAATGATACAATATTATCCGAATTACGTTAGTATGATGTACGATAGTCTTTAATGAATACTAAGTAGTCCGCAACCAATTCAAAAGAAAGTATGTTGAGAATCGTGATCGTGCGATACGATTGCTCGCTGGAATAAAAAAACACGACGTCACGAGCAGAGCTGGAGTTGGATTTTCGATGATCTAGATCTGGGTAGCACCAGGAAGCCGGGATCGAAGACAAAATTACCGGTGCCAGTGGAAGGAGGCCTCGTTCGCTCGCTTCGAGAGGTCAGAGGGCGATAGCGGTACCTTCCTCTCTGCGCAGAGGTAGGTACCTCTCTCGTTCTACCGCCTATCTCTTTGCGAGAACGGTGTGGGTACTCTCCACGCTCCAGTACAGACGTTTCCCTGTTGTGCGCGAATGTATTCGTGGACGATGAGCCATGCGGTTGTATTCGAGCAGGGCCGGGAATGTATTCGTGCAACGAATACCTGAGAGTGCAACCGACGTTGCTCGATGACTACGTGGCCGACCAACTAGGTCTCGTGGTGATGAAACGAGACGGCCCGTCGTGATGGAAGGAAAAGGAAGAGAAAACGAGGGAGAAAAGGAGAGAAAGAGAGAAATAATCGGTTTATTAAAGAATATTTCTCCTGCGGCGCTAGACGAAATTTGTCAAACAACCAGCAGATCCTAATTTGTTCTCTCTCGTGCGTGTCTTGACCACGCTGAAAGAACCGTAGGTGGCTAGGAGATTGTTTCGCCAAACGATGAGTGAATAGTTATCTCGTACTGGGGCTACCAGCAGGTCGATACGATAGAGGGTCAAGTATAGAAGGTTAAGAATTGACGTTATCATGTTTAACCCTTAGCTAACTGGTTTAGGAATTGAGATGAAATATAATACTGTATTACGTGTATTTACCGCGTTATGCAACACGATCTATTTATTATATATGACAATTAATTAGGTAGTATTATATTTTCGATATGTTCCGCTGATACTACTGCAACATGCAAAATTGTATAAATAAGTAATTATGGAAAATATAATACCGGACTATGACGATAGAATTTAATGACGTGTGACATATTCAATATTAAAGACAAGGTCTACTTCGCTTCTCACGCTCCAATTTGAAAGATTACTGTATGATAGCACACTAACATGTAGTTTTTCTTACTGCGATTATAAGCCATAATTTTTACGAAATTATTTAAAAAGAAAATCTTGGAAAACTATCACATGAAGAAGTGTATAGGAAGAAGATTCTTATATTTTTGTAAAAAAAAAACTAAGTATATATTAATACGTCTAATCCGCGACAGATGCGGACAAAACCCGCACAAATTAACACCCCACTTTTATTTGCTACTTGATTTAGGCATACCGTTACGATACCAAGAATATGTTATTGTATATTAATCTTTAATGGAAAAGACGCAAAAAAATTCCTTGTCTCTGGTTGGGTAAACTCATTCATGCTCATGTAGTTCAAAACGGGATTGAAAAAGAACGACTGGGATATTTTCTACCCAAGATACTGCTTTCAGATTCTCTTGCTCGGTTATGTCACAAATTAAGAGAATTAATGACCAACGCCATGCCTCGTGACGACAACGACTCCCAGTAATATCGCCGGCGGTAATTGCGTTAGACTTGACATTTATTTTATGACGGTCTTCCATGGCGGTTAACCGTCCTTAACAATCATTTTCGTTGGAAGCGACAAAGAGACTTACCGTCAAAATGAACAGGCGCGTTTAAATCTCAAGGCTGTTTTGTCCACGTAGCGTTCATATTCTGCATCTTTGTATGGGAACGGGAAACACGTTTTGATTATGGGCTTTTATGTTACCACTAACTGCTATACATATGTGTATAATCTTCCATTCTGGCAAATTCACATATTTTATAATTTTTTTATGACGACACGTTACAGAGATTATATCAAAAGGCATATTTCGGAATGATGAAATGATATGACGTGCAGCCGAATGTAAAAATTACTATAATTAACAAATATGTGACAATTTTTTATATTTTTTTAAGATATTCTTAGATTTAATAAAAAATAAGTATTTTTATTTATCTATTGTACGTATCTACGTAAAAAGTATAAAATATTTAATTTTTATATTCTTTTGCAATCGATATCTCTTGTATTCGGTAATTCTGTAGGATGATACTATAGTGTACGTTCTATACGTTTAAAAGTACGCATATTTAATAGAAACACACATATACATATATATATTGTAGAATATTATTAGATACTTTTAACAAGATAACTTTGATTAATTATCAAAACGTGAACGCTTTTAATCGCATATAATTTAATCGATACGTGAACAGAGTTCTCTGGTCATTATTGCCTCTTTTTTGCTTTTGCAATCACGGGAAAATATCAATGATAAATAATTATTTAGTAGTTTGACATCACGAAATCAATGATTACAATAAGCGTGATCGAGGAAATATAGATCTCGACACACAGAATTCACACGTTAAGAGATTATTTCTTATACCTTCATTCTCAGAAAAGTCTGTCATTATTATAATTATGTATCGTAATTGTTCGTCGGTTAATCGAAATAAAATCGAGACAGACAAGATACAATTAAAATGTTCACTCGAGGTTGCACTCGAGTTCCGCTTTAATGATAACTCTCATCGGCGTGCGCGTTAATCGCGTTTTAGTTATATCTCTGTCATAGCTTGATGCAGTCACCGCGATAATATCCTTCTCACGACAAAAACGAGAAATCGGGCGAATCTCGGTTACTTACGAATGAGATACATGCGGTTTTTCATTGAGGTCAACCGTTAAATACACAAAATGTAATGTGCATTCGTTTATTTAGTCGCTCTTGCGCTATTAAATTACGTACGTGCGTAGATCGAAAAAGATCGTTACAGAAACTGTAAAATCTTAGAGCATTGATATTGGGTATGCGGGGTGGATTTGAGAAAAAATAGAGAGAGAGAGAGAGAGAGAGAGAGAGAGAGAGAGAGAGTAAGAGAGGGAGAATCTCGAGTTGGCGACGCCGTTGCCAACTCGCTCGTTCGAGGATCCGCGAGACGATGAGGCAGTTTGCCTCGAAGAAAACGATCGAGCACCCACTTCGAGAAGCTCTAAAACACTTTAGAGGAGAATGAAAGCGGTCGTAAGGAGTATGGGCTACGTAAAGCTGTGCAACAACCGCAAGGTGCAAACCTCGCGCGCAAATACCTGCTGGTCGAGCAGGATCTTATATCCATTACGCCGTTATTTAGACTACATCCCGGGTATATACAGGCCGGTACTTGAACTTTTCGCTAGACACGCGGTTCATGTGGTGCTTCGTGTAATCCGTAATTTGCAAATTACCAGGGAATCTTGCGGACGGGAGAAAGTCCTCCCCTCTCTTTTCCTCCATCACGTACTCTTGTTACGAGATTAAATCAATAACGTTATTATATCAGAACGAGTTTAACTTGCTATCTAATTGGACCAGTTTGTAATCAGGCTGTCGCGTGAGTCAGGCTTTCACTCGATAATAATGCACAAGTTAATACGGTCTCTGTGATAACCGTCGATAATCCCAATAACGAGCGGCGAAAATACGTCGCTCGCTCGTTGCCCATCAGTGTACTGTATGCATCGAGCGACACTATCTCTTAATAACGTAGGATATAATAATATAACATTTAATTGAGAAATAGTTTACATTTTTTAACTCAAACTGTTTTCGATCAGTGATTAAATTGTACGAGGTGTTTTAGTACGTATACTCTTTTCTTGACATGAAATAAATAGAAGTAGAACGTGCAGGTTAATCGCGACCGGGCGAAATTAAGTATCTCTCGAATAGACGATTCCCTCGCCGCGCCGAGGCGAACCAGTCTCTCACACTCGGACGCGCGTTCACACACGTTCTACCGTGATGATTAAGTTCTTCCGAT